>NW_028229516.1:3940617-4195394 GCF_053477565.2 Lygodium microphyllum
CCATGGTTTTTTTCAACAAGATGCAAATTGGGCTGAATTCAAAAAAGCCCTACGTGAAAAAGTCTTCTTAGAAAACTCTAGCCTAATAACGAAGAAAAGTTTTACTGAATGGGTTGAAAAACCCATTACCTGGCAGCTCTATACCATGAGTTTGAAAGTAAATTTGGACAACTTGATACCGAAGACCAACAAACTATGGAAGGTCAGAAGATTGAATTATGCAGATCCCATTTTGCAATAAAAGCTTGCTAATCGCCTAGAAGATGCTACCTCCAAACCAAGAGTCAAGACTGCATGGATAGATGTTACTGATGCAGTTAACATGATTGCTCGAAGAGAGCGGATGCGACTAAGATTGGGCTCTACTTCAACTTCAACAAATCCATTGATGGAGCTTGTTTCATCTTCAAAATCCCCTATTCCTTTGACTAATCAACCAACTCTTTCTTCTTCTGTTCCTTCTAAAAATGATGTAATGGATGAACTCATTATAAGCATGTGTGACCTTCATTTGAATCTTACGGAAATTAGTTCCAAAGTAGAGAAGCTGAATGTCAAAGTCGAAGAGCGAGAACAAGCATCAACTCAAAGATACATGACAGAAGGCTTTAAGAGGCGATGTATTTGATGTGACAGCCAACAATATGACAAGAGGGAGTGTTCTGCCTTCCGTGAGGCTAAAGCACAAAAGCTTGTCTTTGGAAAGACGAAAAAATTCATGCGGCTGAAACTAGTCTTCCACTGGAGCCAAATTTTGGCAATGGTGGAATGAAGAAAAGATTAGAAGATTTAGCTGTAAAGAATGCCTATGCAGCAATTGATGCAGCTACCTATGGGCTGCAAATTGAGCCAATTAAATCAAGTTTGAAAGCATGTAAAGCTAATGTGCAATGTAAAGTATGGATGCAGACACTAGATCAAATGGAACATGGTAAAGCAGCCAAAGAAGATTTGGCTAACGCCAGTCAGTATATTCGAGTAATAACTGGTAGGAAAAAACCGGTAGATTCTTTTTCTGCCTTTGCACATTTGGCTGACATAAATCATAAAGAAGTCTTGATTGAAGAAAAGAGAAGAAGAGAAGATGAATCAGGGCCTTCCTCTTCTCGCCCTCCGAAACAGGTAACTAGAAGAATGCCTCAACAACCAAAGCTTGCTGAAAATATAACCCCAGATCAAGAGATGGAAGATGTGTGACAAACAAAGAAGACCGAAGGAAAGAAAAAAGGCAAGCAGCCAGGCTTCAAATTGCAGTCTGACATAGAATCTGCAACCGATCTCAAACGAGTCCTAGAAGAACGAATTCTAGGAAGCAAAATTGAATTCACCTTAGGGAAATTTCTTGGAATTGCCAAACATGAATTCTATGATGTAATTTTTAATGTAATCAAAAGAAAAAGACAATATGTTGGTGATGAAGCTGAAGAAACAGTGCATGCTTTTTTGCAAGTTCTTTGAGTTTTTGTGCAGAATGAAGAGAAGCTGACTTCACAAGGAATTCAACTTGAAGCAGTTAAAGAATTAATTGCAGCAATTCAAGCTGAAGATAAAGAAAACATGAATGCAAAAATTAAAGAAGTGAAAGCTGAAAATGTAATGGTCGGCTAGTCCAAACTAGTTGGGCAGCCCACCTCTCAAAAAGAAGGCTGTCTACAACACATGCATAAGGAAGAAGAGACTCGGTTCATTCCAACCAGTCACTACTCCCGTACGCATTGGGCAAGAGTAACAATGGAGACACTTGTCAAAATTGGAGAAAAAGAAACACCATGTATTGCACTCTTAGACCATGGCTCAGAGATAAACGTCATGGCAAGGAGTCTCTATGAAAGTGGCGGATGGCCCATAGATGTTAATCCAGGTTGACAAATGAGAGCTGTAAACAACTCTTCTAGAGAGTTATATATTACATGTCCTAATGTGCAGGTAACTATTGGAGACATAAAAGAACATTTTCACTTTTTTGTACAAGACTCTTATAGTTACCCTATCATTCTTGGGCAACCTTACATTTCTCAAGCTCGCTTGGAAACAAAAGCTCTTGATGATGGTTCTCCCTATGCTCGAATCCAAAGCAAGGTTAATGAATGAGCTGTCCAATTTCTTACTGTGTGTGTTAAACATCTCATCGAAACAAAGATTGACAGCATGATTATACTGTGCCTCCTAATGCCCGAGAATTCAAGGGTTTTCAGGCTGCACTACTATAAAGGGAGGCTATGGTAGTGCATCATGTAAAAAGATTGAACCTCCTTATGCTATAGAAACTGTGTCTCTAGCAAATTTGTATGTATGTACAACCAATAGTATGGGCTGTTATAAGTCTCTTCCGGCCATGACTAAGGCTGAAAGAAAATATTTATGTCATGTAAAAAGGGAGCTAAAAACTTATGACATGATGGCTGAAAATGAACATATTTCGTGCTCTTTTTTTTTATTGATTATTACTAACACATTGGCTAAATATATGCAGCTGCTCATGTAGAAAATGAGGCTGAAAATCAGTCCATAGAAGTATGTACATTGGATTTTTATCAAACAATTCAAGAATTACTCCCACTGCCTCCTGAAAGTGAAGTGCTCGCTGATATGGTAGCAAATCAACCAAGTCTTCGTGATCCTTTCAACATTGGTCACAATTTCACATCTAAAAGTATAAGAGAGCTCAAAATAGGTGAAAATTATTTCCTTTCACAGGTTGAAAAATACTCTTTTATGCAAATGCTAATGAAACATGGAAAAGCTTTTGCATTTCAACCAAGTGAAATAGGCTGTGTGGATCCAAAGATTGTGGCTCCTATGGTCATTTTTACGGTCCCACATGTGGCTTGGAACCTCAAGCCCATTCCCGTTCCAAGGGTGCATTTGCCCAAATTATTTGAACTTCTAAATGAAAAGATCAAAATGAAGATTTTAGAACCTTCTTCAGCACCTTACTCAAACCGATGGTTTATTGTGCCTAAGAAAAATAGATCTTTACGATTCATTCAAGATCTATAGCCTGTCAATCGGTGTCACAATCCGAAATGTTGGTTTGGGTCCAATTGTTGATGAGTTTGCTGAAGCTTTTGCAGGTAGAGCAATTTATTCTATGGGCAACCTATATTCAGGATATGACCAATTTTAGCTTTCATTAGAAAGCCGAGACATTACCACAATGAAGACACCTCTTGGATTGGTCTGCATGTGCACTCTACCATAAGGTGCAACAAACTTCGTAGCCCATATGATTAAAGCCAAGCACAAAGTCTTAAGGGACTTAATTCGACAACTTACTCTTCCATTTCTTGATGATGTATCTATCAAGGGATGTGAAGTCAATGAAAAGAATGAGGAGCTTGATGAAGATGGTTGCAGGACATTTGTAGTTAACTATATGCATGATTGTGACAGGATTTTGACAAGGCTAGAAGAGGTACATCTTACCCTTTCTGGAGCTAAGTCGATTTTTGGAGTAGAATAAGTCCTAGTGGTCAATCATCTATGTCGCCCCTAGGGACACAAAACTTCTCTAATCAAGATAGATGCCATCAGTAGAATGCAAGAAAAATGCAGAAATGTTTCAGAGGTGAGAAGATTTATTGGAGCATGTGTATTCTATATCATATGGATACCACATTTTGCTCATGGAGCCGAAAATCTTTATCAACTATTATGAAAAGGCCAAAGATTCTCTTGGAATAAAGAGCATACTCTCATATGTGTAAATTAAAAAAGCTATTAATTTTAGCTCCCACTCTCAAAAGGGCTGACTATTCAAATGGTCAACCCATCATCCTTACTTTGGATACAAGTCCCATTGGGATAGGATGGGATGTTGGCCAAGAGGATCTTTAAGGTAATAGGTATGCAATTCGTTTTGGAGAAAAATTTCTCAATGAACGTCAAAGAAGGTATGCACAAGTAAAAAGTGAATTTGGGGAGTTGTAACAACATTAAAGTGTAATCGTGAATACTTTATAGGTGCTTCCGTAGTGGTAGAAACTGATTGTCTTCCACTCTTGGGCATGATTGCCAACTGCTCTACACCCAACATTGCTATGCTAAGATGGATTGCATATATTAAGTCTCTCAACCCCGAATTAAAGCATATTGGAGAAAAGGCGAATCCAGTTGTTGCTGACATGCTATCACATGCAAGATATGACAATGAAGAAGAGCTCATGGAAGAAGATGAAGCTGAAGAATCTATAATTAATGAATTTCATTCCATGGCTACTGAAAATACCTTTTCAATTACTGCATATACTGGTCCAAAGTTGAAGACAACAAGATGGTCAACTAGAAGCCAACATGCTCATTGCATTGCTCAAGTTCTAGTTCATTTCCTTAAAGAAGATTATGATGAAGATTGGCTAAAGACCAATATTTGAGCACAATGAAGAAGAAGAAGTCTTGGACTGATGAGGAGTTCAAGCATATCAAGAGGAAAGCTTATGCCTTTTTCCTTAAAGAATGACATCTATGGAAGCACGCAAAGAAGAAGAAAGGAGCGCATGTCCAAGTTTTAGGTAACAAAATATTGCAACAACAAGTAATGAAGGAATTTCATGAAAGCCTATGGGCTGGCCATAGAGGCATATAGGAAACCTTTAGTAAAGTCAAAGAAAAATATTGGTGGCAAAACATGTATCGGGACATAGCATATTTTGTTGAAACCTGTTATGTGTGTCAAATGTATTCTATGGTCAAGCATCAAGATGGGTTACAACCAACTTATCCTTTGTCTATGCATTATAGATGGGTTATTGATCTTGTAACCATGCCTACAAGAATATGGAATATGTGGTATTTAGTACTTTCAAGAGAGGATCTAACCAATCAAGTTGAAGGCAAAGCCTTAACAACCAAATCCACTCAAGGTATTTGTCGTTTTTTGCTTAAAGAAGTGTTTTGTAGATATGGTTGTGTGGGTAAAGTAACTGTAGATAGAGGAGAGTTGGATGTTGATGAGGCACGCAACTTCTTTGCTCAATTGGGTATCAAGTTGGCTTTAACATCATCCTACAATCCTAAAGGCAATGGAAAGAGTGAGAGAGGTCATCAACCTATTCTCAAAGCTCTAGCAAAGTCTTGTAGAGGAAAGATCAAAGAATGGCCTAAAATGCTACCTTTTGCATTATGGGCTAACCGGACTACTCACAGTTCAGTGGTGACTGGCTATATGCTAGCTGAACTTATTGATGGACAACAACCAATTATACTAATTGAAGAATCTATTCTCACATGGAGTCTTCTACCTTGGGAGAAAGGCATCAGTAGAGAAGAGTTGCTGACTTTGCACATATAGCAGCTAGAAAGACGGCCTGAAGATGTTCAAGCAGCTATTGAGAAGCTAAAGACAGCAAGACTAAAGAACAAAAGAAGATTTGATAAGCCATCGACTTCGGCCGAGAGCAATTCAAGAAAATGACTGGGTGCTTGTCTATGACGACAGCCTAGACAATCAATACAGTGCTTCTAGGAAGATGGTGAAGCGTTGGTTTGGCCCATATGTGGTAAAGGTCATTCATGACAATGCCACATATTCATTGGCTGAATTGGATGGAACAAGCATGAAGATACCAATAGCTGGAAAAAGAATCAATCCCTTCAAACAAAGAGAAAGTTCAACATATGAGCTAGAAGACTTGAATATAATTCAAGAACAGGAAGACATAGTGCAAGAAGAAGGGGCAGAAGATGAAGGCATTGACATGGCAGAAGATACTTCTTCTAACACTGCAAATCCGTAAGACTTTGGCACATGCCAGAGGATGTGCAAGTTAGGACAGGGTGGATGTCGTGCCACTATGTGCACACCGTGTAAAAAAAATCTAGAGTGTAGCTTCCTTTTAGATTTAGATAGCCAATGCCACTTTAGGCATTAGTATTAGTGTCCATGCTTCAAAATATTAGATTTTTTGGATAAGTTTTTAGTCAATTTTCGATATTCTAGATATTATCTCTTGTATAAATCCGTAAAACTATAGATAACTTCTAGATTAGGAGGACATGTAAAAGAAAGCATGTAGCTTTCAGCCAATTTGAGAGGATTTTATGTAAAAAAAGAGATTAGCAAAATCGTGTGGCACGTGATCGCTATTTTTAGGCAATGAATAGCACTCTGAAAGTGGGAGATGAAGGAGTGATCTGGCAAGATTCTAGCCAGGTATCCTCGTATTTAACCTCCCTTTCGGAGCCATTGGAGGCATCAGATTGGTGATCTGAACAGCATAGAGGAAGGTATTATTTTGTATACATTTTTGTCTATTAAAGCTATATTTTCTCATAATGCTGAAAGAAACTGACAGGCTTCATCTCTGTTAGTATTCTTCTATATTTTATAATTCTTTTTGGGAGTATTCTTCTACATCTTCAATCTCTTCAAACCCCTTCTCTTCTGTCTACTCCTCTCCTTGAATCTACCTACACCCTACTGTCTCTTATCTTCAAGAAGTTCCCTTGAAACCTTCAACCCTTCTCTTATCTCTACCATCTCTGAAGTCTAAGCTCTTGAATCCCCATACATTCTTCTCTTGCCAAACCCCTATGGTGACCTTCAACCCTACACGTTGCGATAGTGTGGCTCAGGTGGTTACTATGGAGGTACCGACATAGTGTCTCCGTCTTGTCATTCAGTTGGACTTGCATCACCTCCGGGATTTGTCACACCTGTGGGGACGTCTACTCCAATCACTCCGGCTCTTGCTCACTCGTCCGCAGGTGGCACCCCTATGGGTGCTACTCTGAGAGATACCATCCCAGAAGGTACATCAGATGTACAAGGGTCTCCTCAATATGTCCACGAGCATGGTCGCAGGTGGGAGAGGACCCATCTTAGGCATACCCGAGAGAGGTATGCATACCTTGTAAATGATAGGTCAGGAGCCATCATCATGAATCATGAGGGGAGGAGGGTGATGGCTCGCATGAGAGAGTTGTGCCAACAAGTTTTTCGGCACAACGTCTAAGATCATTGGAAGAATATACCAGAGGGGAGCAAGGACTACATAGTAGCGTCCTTGCATGAGGATTTTCGGGTACCAGCCATGTGTATACATGTCACACAGACAATCGGACACACGCAAGGCACTCAAGAGTGGGGCTTCAAAGCTCGGTGGCTAGACGCAGACAATTGGCACCAACTCATGGAGGAGGCTATAGATTCTCCAAGACATTGGAGACAGCAGCGCGAGGCGGTGAGGGCACGACTAGAGGCCAGAGTGGTCCATCATCTTGGGAGTGGCGGCCACATGACATATCTGGAGGACTTTGTAAGTTTTTCTTTTGTTCTTCTTATTTTTTTGCAATATCCTTTGTACTGACAATCATATTTCTAACAGTTGTATTTTGTTTTCTTTACAGCACTCCATTACAAATCGTGATCCTACCGGCTTTGAGACTCGACATGCAAAGAGGCACGGTCTCACTCCATTGATCGACAGATTGTATGGATGCGGCAGCCCTGTAAGTCACTCATCTTTCTTGTCCGTAGTTACTAAGTTTAATTAAAATGCATTATTGTATGGTGGACTGATGTGTAGTTGTTTCTTTTTTTTTTGCAGAGTCCGTTCGATGCTCCTTTGTGGTGGGGATGAGGTTTCCGATGGCGAGGATCTATAGCTCACCCTTGGATCCCTAGAGCTCATATACTCTTCTTTTTTGGTCACGTGATTTGTGTAGACATTTTCTATGTAGTAGTAGTATATTGCCATGATTGTACTGGTCACTTTCATTGGTCGCTTTCATTATGCGCTCATGTATTTATTTCATGTATCAGTGTTATGATTTAAGTACACTTTGCCTTTATTTACATGAGCATTGTACACATTACTAAAATTATTTTGTATGGCCCAAATAAAGCACATAGTGCTATATGCCACAAAATTGTTTTCCATGTTATCATCGCTATTAGCATCGCAAAACGTCGTTATCAACGTCCCTATTTGATTTGCGATTCTGATATCGACACAAATAGCGACGCTGATAAACAACACTAATACCGATTGTTCTGTAGCATCGCCAATAATGACTTTTTTTGCCACGATGGAGGCAAATTTCTTTATGAACATTTTCGTCACTTTTAACGTCGGTATAAGGCCTATATCTTATAGTGTTTGGTGCACAAATGAATTTTAATATTGTGTTCAATAAGGCATGAAAATTGCAAGCTCATTACATATAACGCTAAATGAAGCATTTTCACTCTACTTTGATAGAGCATATAAGAGGAAGGAAGGAAAAGCAACATCAAGTATAATGGTTTTTAACCCTATGGGAGACAAGGTAATGCAAAAAGGATTTTTCCTATAAGGGATGAGATCAAACAAAGAGACAAAGTATACAACTATTTCCATACTATTGATCAAACAAATTCATAGCACTTGGACCTATAAAAGTGAAAATTTGGCCATTAGATTAAGAGAGGTGAGAAGTATTATAAAGAAATTTAAAGATATATTGGTACACTTTGTTCCAAGAGACAAGAATGTGATTTTAGTGCCTTGGCTAGTAAAAAAATGAAACATTTGATGGTAGGAGTTTCAAAACTACAAGATCCTAAGTTTTAAGGTAGTGAATATCTCTAGGACATTATTTGTATTTTAGAGATACGAAGGCCTAGTATTAAACATAGGTATTCTACTCCTTATTATCCCCAATGCAATGGGTTGGTAGAGAAAGTTAATGGAATGATTTGTAAAATCATCACTAAATGGGTTTACAATAAGCCTAAGACTAGGGGTAAGCATTTGAATACAACTTTATGGGCCTACCATATCTCATTCAAGAAATCATTGGGATTTACTCCATTTTGTTTGGTCTATGGCCAAGAGGCACTCTTGTCCATTGAGATAGAGCTAGCTAGCTTGCAAGTGCTAGAGAGAAAAAATATTGGGCCTAAGGAGAAGATCAAATAATGGATTCTGGATCTTGAAAGATTACAATTAGACAGGAAAAACACCAATCCAACATTATGCTACCCAAGCAAAGAAGAGTAGAAAAAAGCTCAATGATAAGCTCTCAAATAAGAAGATTATGAAAGTGTCTCCTTGTGCTTACCTATGATAATAAAAGGTTTGATAATAGGGAGGATGGCAGGTTTGAAGCCAAATGGAAAGAAACTTTTCTCATACTAGAGGGGTACTCCAATGGCAATTATCAATTAGAGAAAATCTCAAGCAAGATACATAAAAATTGTGTGAATGGTTGAAGATTGAAACTATATCATTGTAAAGTCTTCCACCATAGTGTTTCTTCATGGAAAGAAGACCCTATCAACCTATTGATACAAAAAAAAACATGAAGACGAAGTTAGAGGCATGAATAACTCTAGCTTGAGGGGCGAGCTAAATATGATGGGTGCATTTAACAAAATTTTATTCTTTCCATGTGAACCTCCTCCTAGAATCACCTAAGGTGTACATAGCTTTGGGATGTGTAATTTAAGCTTCTATAAGAATCAATATTTATAAAGGCTTATACATTTCTACTAAATAAGATTATTTATTTTTTCCCTTAGGAAATTTATTTCTAGAATGGATTCTCTTTGAGAGTGTTTATCTATAATAATTTTAGTATTGGGCTTGGATGGATTTGAAGGTGGGCTACATGACATTTTAAAAAACCTTAAAGTGGTGCATGAGAATCTCTATACATTTTAAAAAATTGTATATGACAAGGAAACATAATGACACCTTCTGTAAAAATTAAAACTTGTCAGTCATTTGGAGCTCAAATCTTTGAAAATAAAAAAAGGAGGTGGGACCAAGCTTTGATATACATGTCTTTGAGTATTTCAAAGAAATACTCAATTGCTCTCCTATATGGTGCATACATTTGGTTCTCTTTTTCCTCTCTCATATTTTTCTATTTTCATTTATCTCACTTTTTAAAATCTATTATTAAATTAGCTAAGAAAATCAAGAATCATGGTGCATTAGTGGACTAGAAATATCATTCGGCACTACATCTATAGTAGTGCTTAGTATGGGAGACTAAGGAGTAGCCCCACATCTTCAGGTGTATCTATAAGTATTGCAAGTAAAGGCAAAGGAAAGAAGAAAGTGTCAAATGGTAATGATGCATCTACTAGTCATTTGGAATTTGATGGAGATTCTATTATTTTAGAGAGTTTGGATGATGAGCTTGGTATTCCTTCAGTTAGGACACGAAGTGTATAGAGAGCACATGGTAATGTAAAGGCTCCACTAAGTGATCTAGTGGTATGTAGGTCAAGTAGGATCAGATACCCTATTAAAATATTTAGTTTTGAAATTCATGTAGCTCATCATTATGCTTATATGGTAAAGGTTGTTGAGGATGTTGAGTTCCACTTGCTTTGAGGATATTGTTGGGCATGCTCATTGGGATGTAGCAATGGATGAGGAGATGGCTACATTAGAAGCCAATAAGACTTGGGATCTAGTACCATTGCCTAAGGGAAAGAAAGTTATTGGCTCTAAGTGAGTCTATAAAATTAAGCATAATGCATATGGTTCTATTAGCATGTATAAGGCTAGGCTAGTTGCAAAAGGCTATGCTCAAACATATGGTATAGACTATCAAGAGACATTTAGTCTAGTTACTAGGATGGTAATTGTTAGATGTGTGATTGCTTTGGCAATAGCCAAAAGTTGGAGTTTATAGAAAATGTATTTCAAGAATTTTTTCTTGCATGGTGAATTGCATAAAGAGATGTATATGGAGCAACTAGTAGGTTATGAGGATTATGAGTATCCCACATATGTGTGCAAGTTAAAGAAGTCACTCTATGGAATGGAGCAAGCATCTAGAGCATGGTTTGACAAGATCAAATAGCATCTTATCATCAACATTGACTTTTATATTTTTAATATTGATCACTCACTTTATGTGAGAAAGAGAGATGCACATTTTGTCACTATAGTCATCTATGTGGATGACTTGATTATTATAGTTGATAGTAATAGCGGGATTATTGAATTTAAGGATTTTTTGAAAAAAAAGAGGATACCCAACCCTACAAGATGATCATCCATGGTTGATTACTATTAAAAGAATCCATTTGTCTAGCTCTCTCCAAGATAGAAAGAAAATTTCTATCTTAGCTTAGTTAACCTTGGATCCCAAAAGATGATAAAATTTTGCTTTGACCTTCGAGATCTTAGACACCACAAGTCTATCAACCTCCACAATAGAGGCATTGTCATCTACAAGGAAGAGGACTGTCATTTGAGACCCATCTTGTAAAGACGATCCTTTGATAGTGCCAGCTTGGTTGCACTTATCTATCCTATAGAGAAGTGGATCCATTATGATGGCAAACATCAAGGGTCCCAAGGGACACCCCTATGTGATGGACTTGTGTAGAGCAAAAGGAGATGAGAAGACCCCATTAATATTAATAGACATAGAAGCCTCGTTAAAGAGAATAGCCACCATATTGATAAAGATTGGACCAAAATTCATGGCCAAGAGGACAACTAGAATGAAAGTACAAATAACTCTATTATAGGCTCTATTCCAAACCATATTGATTAGGATAAAGTCATCTTGTCTACTAAGAGTAAAGTCCATGGAGAAGATCAAGTTCAGCATTGCATCATGGATGCATTTGTCATGGACAAAGCCAAATTGCTCACAAAAAGATGCTTTACTCTGAAGGCTAGGACCTTTAAGGAAAACTTAAGCATAGTTGGTCACCAATTGCAGACTTTGGTCCGGTCTTGTGACTTCGGGACAAGTTTAATCACTCCCTGGTTCATAGTTGACAGCATAGCACACGACTCAAGTAATTAGGTAGAACTACAAAATCTCATCCACAAGAATGCCAAAGCTTTTGAAACGTTTCTACTTTGGGTAGTGTTACAAAACATGGTTGAGCAAGAAGAGAAGATGAGCTATGGGGAAAAGAAGAAAAACAAGTGGAGAAGCATGATGCCATCAAATAGAGTTGATTGATTTAATAGTGAAGCAAGTACATTATTTTATAGCCTTTTAACTATCCCACTCTTCCTTCTCTTTGCTTATGGGATATATTTAATACATTGTAGGTGTCCTCTTTTAGTGCCAATCGATCCACCCAGATATCTATCCATTCTCTTAGACCTAGTTCCCATACATATGCATCAAATGTGCTAACAAACCCCCCCTTGATACGTGGTTGGTCATTGCCAATTTCCACTATCATCAAGGATGTGATCACAAAATAAGATTGCCTCCCTAAGTCCCCTATCATGCTCTTGATCAAAGGAAATTCCAGGATAGATATCATGAAGGAAAATAAGTCTAAGAAAACAAGGACATTCAAGAAAATCAAGCACACCATGGAGGTCACTATGAAAACTATCAAAGAATGTCAAAGGAATTGAGAAGATCGAAATTGGAGCCAAAGTCAAGGAGAAGAAGATCAACAAAGACTAAATAGTCAAAGAACATTAAGAACCAAATATGAAAAACAAAAATTGTAATGTCCATTGTTGGCACCAATGATGTAGCCAAGGGGACAAACTTTCAAATCAAATTCAATGTCTTATGATATTTTCATTTTGATGGATACACAAGGATACATTGCTTTGGTTTGATAGTTTGCTAAGAGATTACATGGATCATTTTGAAATACATGAGATTTGGAATTTTGTTTGACTTTGGCTTAATGGTTTCATAGCATTGGAATTGATTTTGAACAATAAAATTATGCACTTGTGCATAATGGAAAGAAAACATAGTTTTGCAGGATACGAGAAGGACTTGCCACTTTGCATTTTTCACTCAATGGCAATCTCTAATTCTAGTTACAAAGAAGTGAAATATTTGAAGATTAAAAGTGTATGTATTAATGCATAAAAGCCTTGCATCAAGAGAATTTGAATTCACACAGATAATTTGAACTCAACTCAGGAATATCTAGTTCCACATAGTCCAGTGTGAATTAGGTTCAAGGATACCCTATTTGATTTACCTTGATTAAGAAGCACACACTTCTCTTTCCTTATCTCTATTGCTGCGACAAAAGAAACCCCTTAGCTTGTAGGTAATGACATTAAAAAAGAAAAAAATTGAGCTTTGGGGCTAGCATCTAATGGTTGTAAAACACCTCCTCTTTAATAATGATAACCTTTCAAAATATGACAATAATTAAATTGAGAACATGTCCTTTGATACCTTACTTGAAACAGTGCATTTTCAAGAGAACCACTAGCCTTCATATACTTTGCAAGCCTTCAACTGGACATCAGCATCTTTCTTTTCTTGAGCTTCTTCAACTTGATACGTAGTGATGGATGCCTATCTACCTCTCACAGCCTCAAGGAAAGAGGCTCTAATACCATGTTGCAAAACATGGTTGAGAAAGAAGAGAATATCAGCTATGGGGAAAAGAAAAAGAACAAGTGGAGAAGCATGATGCCACCAAATAGAGATGATCAATTTGATAGTCAAGCAAGTACATTTTTGTATAATCTTTTAGCTATGCCACTCTTCCTTCTCTTTCCCTATGGGATACATTTCATACATTGTACGTATCCTCTTTTTAGTGCCAACCAATACATCCTTATCCATCCACATATCTATCCATTCTCTAAGACCTAGTTCCCATAGATATGCATCAAATATATTAACATATCCCCACTTGATACATGGTTTGTCATTACCAATTGCCACTATCATCAAGGATGTGATCATAAAATAAGGTTAACCCCCTATCAAGAGGTCACTATGAAAACTATCAAAGAATGTCAAGGGAATCAAGAAGATTAATATTGGAGCCAAAGCCAAGGAGAAGAAGATCAACCAAGACTAAAGAGTCAAAGAACAATAAGAACTAAATACGAAAAAAAAAATTATATTGTCCATTGTTGGCACCAATGATGTAGCCAAGGCAACAAACTCCCAAATCAATTTCAATGTTATTTTCTCACATATTGATTGTATCATGCCACTTGACTTTAAGTACTATAATATTCACTTTTTGCTAGATATACAAGGACACATTGCTTAATAGTTTGCTGAGAGATTACAAGGATCATTTGGGATACATGAGATTTGGAAAAAAAAAATACTTTGGCTCAATGGTTTCATGGAATTGGATTTGATTTGAACAATGAAATTGGGCGCTATTACATAATGGAAATAGAACATTGTTTTGCAAGATACGTAAAGGTCTTACCACTTGGCATTTTTTGCTCAATGGTAGTGTCTAATCCTAGTTACAAAGAAGTAAAATATTTAAAGATTACGAGTGTATGTATTAATGCATAAAAGCCTTGTCTCAATTGGATTCACACTCCAACATAAATAGTCTAAACTCAAGAATATCTAGTTCCAAATAGTCCAATGTGAACTAAGTCTAAGGATACCCTGTTTGATCTACCCCAATGTGAATAGGGTTTTCAAGTAAACCAATTTAGAATCAAGTTTGAAAGGAGGATTTCAACCTTAATGCTTAATGCAAAGGTTGGAGATAAGAAAGATAAAGATAATGAGAAACAAATCGTCTGAAAGTAGTAGCACGGAATGCAATGGTGACTTGCAAAATTGCTCAAATCGATCAGATTCAAGTGTAGATCTGAAGGAGTCAAACAAATCCCCACTCGTGCAAAACATATCATTGCTTTTAGATTTTGTTGTTGCCTACATATCAAGCCGCCACGTCTCTTCTTTCTCTATCTTCTATTTGACTCCATGAATCATGCGTTTAAATAATTAAGGTTTAGCCTACATGAAGGGAAAAAGGACAGCAATTAAAGAAAAGATGATTTCGTGGAGAACAATGCTACATTGAAGGTGCCAATTTTCACTAGATCTAACCCATCCTTTCATAGTAGGTGAGGAGATTTGGGAGCTCCAAAAACCTTAAATTAAGAACCAAACACTTGTTTTTCTTTATCTCTCTCACTGAGATAGAAGCAACCCCTTAGCTTATAGATAATGACATTCAAAAAGCAATGGATTGAGCTTTGGGATGAGCCTTTAATGGTTGTAAAACACCTCCTCTTTGACAATGGCAACCTTTCAAAATATGACAATAAATCGAATGGAGTAGTTTTAATTTCATACCTTACTTGAATCAACTCATTTTCAAGAGAACCACTAGCCTTCACAACCTTTCCAAGCCTTCAGTTGGACATCGCCATCTTTCTTGTCTTGAGCTTCTTCAACCTTGTACGCAGCAATGGATGTCTCTCTACCTCACAGCCTCAAGGAAAGAGGCTTTGATATCATGTTGCAAAACATGGTTGAGCAAGAAGAGAAGATGAGCTATGGAGGAAAGAAGAGGAACAAGTGGAGAAGCATGATGCCACCATATAGAGTTGATTGATTTGGTAGTGAAGCAAGTACATTGTCTTATAATATTTCAACTATACCACTCTTCCTTCTCTTTGCTTATGGGATACACTTCATACACTATATAGGTGTCCTCTTTTTAGTGCCAATCAATCCATCCTTATCCATCCAAATATCTATCCATTCTCTTAGACCTAGTTCCCATGCATACGCATCAAATACCCTAACAAGTAGCCCATCTGGCCTTGGGGATTTCCTAGCTATGAAGCTAAATGCCATTTGTTTTACTTCCTCTAGGGAGAATGGTGTGTCAAACAAAAGAGCTTAATCACTAGCAATAGAAAACAAAAAATCATTGAAAGTTCCATAGTCTAGGATAACCAATGGCTTAGTGCCCACTATGGCTCCCAAATGGTCCTTGAAGATTTGAGTTATTGAGAGCTTATCATGCATCCATATGCCATCCTTGTCTTCCACATAGATTATTGCTTACTTTTTCTATCCATCTTGTAGTTTAGAGAAGTCAAATTTGTTGGGGCCATTACCCAAAACTCCCCATTGTCCTTTGAGGTGTAGTTTAGCTGCTTTGACTACTTCTTCTTCTTGAGACTTCAGGAAAACTTCTATGTCTTTAAGGCAACTTTGCAAGGTAGCATCATGCAACATATCACATAAGGTTACAAGACCATTAGACCTTGCCTTGCATGCCAATGCATGAGAGTTTCTCCTGCCAACAACTTTAGATCTTCCATGCTCCATGGTAACATGAGTAATAGCTTCCTAACATTTAAGCCATCCATATAATCAAGGGAGACAAAAGGGTATTTGGCTCTCTTCCAAGCTTGGGAAAGCCTAGAGAGAAAAGCCCTATCATCCAAGAAGGACACATTCAGCTTGAAGGGAAGCAGACCAATGCAACTACTAGTTATAGAAGGAGAACCTAAATGTTATCAAAATGGGTAAGTGATTGTAGGCAACCACATCCTCCAATTAAAAAATATTTAAGTCCACCATTAAGCCACCAAGCCCCTTATGTAGCATAGACTTTATCCAATCTGCTTCCCCTCCAAGTAGAGCCCATGTGGGAATTATGCCACATGAACTTCAATTTTCTCCCATTGTAGGTCATTACAACAAGATCCTTCAACTCACAAGCAAAGTATTGCCAAGAATCCCTTTCTTCCATTACCATTGATCCACTTCATGTGAGCAGACACCATCCCTACATGTCATGTTCTAATCTCCACCAATCATAGCATTCCTACCTTGTAATTATTGGTGCAAAATGTCACAGCTTTGCCCCTTGCTGAGTTGTTAGTTGCATATATATTGAACAACCCAAAAAATCTTATTCATAGATTGAAACCTTGACTCCCAAATTGCTACCATTACCTATAGTAAACGAAAATGAGGGTTTGTACTCCTCCCAAATTAGCAACATTGCTCGCCCCTTGCCATTAGATGCCATGTCATGGAAGGTAATGTAACTAGAGATCTTAAAATACGTGCAAGCCTCCTTATCCAGCATAATCTCTTGGAGGGCAAGGAATTGGTCCTTCTGCCTTCTAAACAATCCATATATAACTTCTTTCCTGAGATCCAACATAAAACCCCTAACATGTCAAGATTGTGGGAGAGAAGGAAGGAGTCTCGCTTGAAGCTTTCTTGCTTGCACAATGGGGGAAGACACACAAGGGTGGAGGCTGAAAACAGTTTTCCTCTTCTTAGTTGTGTAAGCCAAAATAACTCTAGTACAAAGAAATAGAAGAACCCTAGATATGGGTCTCAAAACCAAACTCAACTAACTAAGGTGGCATACTAACTGAGCCACGAACTAGAGTAGATAAGGATAGCTATCATGTAGCTATTATTCAGGGGCGGTGTACCAACCGCATCTGCAACTAACAAGACGGTGGCATAAATACACAACGGTCACCCTGGCGTACCATGAGTGGAGCTCGATATCTCAACACTCCCCCTCGAGCTCAATCCCAATTCCTGCACACCAAGCAGGTCTCTGAACTTGCGCAGCTTCTCTGCGCCCAATGCCTTCGTGAATATGTCAGCTACCTGATCCTCTGTGCTGACATAAACTAGATCAATAAGACCTAGTAAAACCCTCTCTCGCACATAGTGATAATGCACCTCAATGTGCTTTGTTCTAGCATGATAGACTGGGTTATTTGCCAAGTGTATACTACTCATGTTGTCACAATAAATGACAATTGGTCCATCTGTAGACTGATGCATATCATAAAGTAGCTTATGCAACCAAGCTACCTCACATGCAGCCATTGCTACACCCCTGTACTCAGCCTCTGTACTCGACAAGGCAGCTGTAGACTATTTCTTGCTGCTCCAAGTGACTGCGGCACTCCCAAAAGAGAACACATATCCACTGGTAGATCGTCTATCAGAAATGCTACCAGCCCAATCAGCATCAGTGTATCCATGCAACTGTATCTGAACCCCAGTCTCATAAAATAGTCCATACTGCAATGTGGACTTCACATACCTGAGTATGCGTCTAGCCGCATCCAAATGTGGTTTCCTTGGAGCCTGCATAAACTGACTTACCAATCCAATAGCATAGCTCAAATCTGGCCTAGTAATAGTCATATAAATCAAACTTCCTACTATGCGTCAGTACATAGTAGAGTCTTCTAGAAGCTCACCTGCATCTGTGCTCAGCTTCACATTCTGCTCCAAAGAAACTGAAATAGGCTTACAGCCTGTCATCCCATATTTGGACAGCATGTCCAATCCATACTGCCTCTGCAAGAGCTGTATCCCACTTGCTGATCTAATCACCTCAATGCCCAAGAAATAACGCAGCTCTCCCAAATCCTTCATCTCAAACTTCTGCTTCAATAGCATTTTCACATGAAGGATATCTTCATCACTGTCACCTGTCATAATCAAATCATCAACATAAATAACAAGTAGCATAATACATTTCTCTGTTTTTCTCACATAAAGTGAGAAATCTGCCTTGGAAATCTGAAAGCCAATAGTGACAAGATACTGTCCTATCTTGTCAGACCATACTCTAGGTGCTTGCTTCAAGCCATACAAGGCTTTCTTCAACCTGCAAACAAACTCAGGATGAACAGCATACACATAACCTGGTGGCTGCTCCATATAGACCTCTTCTTGCAAATCACCATGCAAGAAGGCATTCTTTACATCCATCTGATGTAAAGACCATCCCTTTGATGCAGCCATAGCAATGACTACTCTTACGGTTGCCATCCTTGCAACCGGACTGAATGTTTCTTCATAGTCAATGCCATATGTTTGTGCATACCCCTTGACTACTAATCTTGCCTTGTATCTATTCACAGAACCATTTGCATTGTGCTTCACCTTATAAACCCACTTACAGCCAATTGCATTTTTACCTTTAGGCAAAGGTACCAACTCCCATGTAGTATTTGCTTCCAAGGCATCCATTTCTTCATCCATGGCTTTCTTCCATTTTTCTTTTCCCATGGCTTCCTCAAAAGAAGTGGGTTCTGGTTCCTGTATCACTTTAACCATATATGCATAGTGAATGGCTGTAAATCCATCATATTTCAGCCTATCCATAGGATACCTAGCTCTCGTAGACCTGCGCAAAGTAGGTTCACTCCCAGGTGCTCTCAAAACATCCCTGATCTTCCTTACTCCAGGTGTAACAATAGAAGGAATACCCAACTCATCATCAATGCTCTATTCTGAGCCACTGGATTCACCATCCACATAAGAGTGACCTGCATTCACATTAAACATGGGCTGATCAACCTTCTCTTTTCCTTTTCGTGATACCTGCATACCACTATCTGCATTACTTTGAGAAGATTCTCCTGATCTCAATCTGCCTGTCCATGGCGAAGAATATGAACCACTACTAGAGGACGCTCCAGGTCCACTAATATTTTGTGACTGCTGCTGTGAATTTTGTGCAGCATTACCATTTTGTGCATCTACATCATCAATCACATTTACTGGTTTATACCAGCTACTCATCTCATCAAAAACAATATCTCTGCTCACTGTAAACTTATGAGTAGAAGGGTTATAGCATCTATACCCTTTTTACTGCAGAGAGTAACCAATAAAGATGCACTTCTCAGCTTTTGGATCCAACTGAATCTCAACTCATCTGGCACATGTACATAGGCAATGCAACCAAAAATTTTCAAATGAGAAAAATCTGGTTTCCTACCAGTATACCTCTCCTCTGGAGTCATTCCATGTATTGCTGCAGTGGGAGTCCTGTTCATTATGTAGACTGTTGTAGCAACTGCTTCAGTCCAATAAAAATCTGGCAAGTCTTTTTCATTGAGCATGGCACGAGATACCTCTCCAATATGCCTGTTTTTTCTTTCTGCAATTCCATTTTGTTGTGGGGTATGACTGCATGAATATTGCTGCTTTATGCCATGCTCCTATAGGAACCTTGCAAACTCATTTGAGAGGTACTCTCCCCCTCCATCTGACCTTAGGCATTTTATCTGCAAGTCTGTTTCTTTTTCAACCATAGCTTTAAGAGTTTTGAAATGCCCAAAAACTTCACTTTTCTTTTTCATAAAATACACCCAAACTTTTCTGCTATAGTCATCAATAAAACTGACAAAATAATGACAGCCTCCAAGAGATGCAGCTTTAGTTGTCCACACATCAGAGTGGATTAATTCCAATGGCTTCTCACTCTCTTGAACATGTCTAGGAAATGGTTTCCTTGCCTGTTTTCCAAACTGACAGGATTCACATACCTTATGCATTTCTGCAACCTTGAATTTCGGCAAACCTGCAACAATATTTTAGGCCTGCATTGATTTAAGTCGCTATACATTAACATGACCAATGCGTTTATGCCAGATATCAATATCTGCAACTACACCGGTCCCATGTGCAAACATTGCTGCACTCAATTCAGACATGTCTGCATCCAACGTAAACATTCTGTCCTTCTTCTTTCCTTTTGCTATCAAGCGACCTTTATTTTTCATATCCTCAACAAAGCATCCACGAGGATTAAATCTGACCTGCAAGCCCTGCTCAACCATTTGACCGACAGAAACCAGATTCTTGGTGATATTCGGGACATGAAATACATCGGACAGGTATTTCTTTTTCCCATCCTGCATAGACAAGGGAATTTTTCCAATCTGCACAATAGGATGTGCAGTATCATCACCAGTCTCCACAAATCCTGGTTTTTCCATTTTCCTTGCATCCTCCATCCATTTTGCATGACCTGTCATGTGGTTTGATGCACCTGAGTCAACATACCATACATCATTGCTTTCTTCTGCACTTGTCACAGAATTGTTCATGTGCTGCACCATGAACAAATGCTCATTTCTATCATCACCCTGTCTGCTAGAAGATGCATAATTCCCTTGCAGTTTTCCATTCATGATGTCATTCTGCTTTTTATAGCAGTCTTTAGCCATATGACCCATTTTACCACAGTAGTAGCATTCAACATTACTGTTTGCATTTTGACCTCTTTGCCATCCACCATGACCTCTTTGGCTCCCCATGTCTCTAGAGTTACCACGTCCTCCTCCATAGGACTGGTTTTCTTGAGTTTGCTCCATATTCTGATTTCTACCACGGCCTCCAAATCGGCCTCCTCTACCTCTGCCTCTACCTCTTCCAGCATTTGAGTAGAAGACAGCTTCTTTTGAAGTTCCTCCTAAAGAAGATGCACCACCATTTCTCTACTCCTCAGAAATTAGAAGAGCAATCAACTCCTCAAAATCAAGAAATCTTTCACGAACTGAAATGGATGTCCGAAACTGTGCATAATCATTTCCTAGACCATTCAAGGTCATAGAAACTAAATCATCATCTTCCACTGGTGACCCAATGGAAGCAAGTGCATCTGCAATCTTCTTCACCTTCATGTGGTAGTCATTGATCCTCATACTTTCTCTTTACACATTATGCAACTCTTGCTTGAGCTGCATTTTCCTGGCTTGCGTATTTGTACTATATATTTTTTACAGAGTATCCCATGCCTCCTTTGGCGTACTTGTATCCTGAATATGCACAATCATAGAGGTTGAAATGCTGATAGACAGCCAGTACATAACTTTTCTGGCTCTCTCATGCCATGATTTAAATGCTTGCATTTGCTATTGATTGGGAACATCAGGAAGAACTGGTTCTTCATTTCCTGCAACAAATTTCCAATATCATTTTCCCATAAGGAAATTCGTCATTCTAAACTTCCATGCTTGGAAGTTGTTCTTGTCAAGCTTTTCAGTGACAATCTGTGAAAGAGAATCAGACGCCATCACAGAATACTGCAAAAAATCCTGTCACTGCAAAAAACACAGCTTTACCCTCACAAGGGCAAATCTGCAAAACTGGCGAAAGTGGTATTTGACCACACAGTCACTTCCTAGTGACGATTTTGCATCAACAGGCAACAGGGATGATTATGTAACTCCCAATATCTCTGCACACAAGCATATGATGCAATTTCTACAGTAACTTTTCACCGACCTGTAGAACAGTGGCTGCACAGCATAAAATTGGGCATTTTCCTGAGTGCGTGCAGAAAACTTCCGCCTCCAAAACAGGCCCCGAAATGGCCTCAAATCAAAAAAACAAGGTCGCCAAAAGGCTAAAGCCCTTTCCCGCAGCATATACTGCTCTCTTGATTCACCGCGAAGGGCGTCTCAACCTGAGACAATGCACTCCTACACTTTCCGGCTGTGCTACCTGCAAAGATCTGCTCCCAAAACAGAAAATGAAAGCAACACTGCTCCTCTTACCAGAACACCGCGAGCTTGGCTTGCTTTCTTGAGCTCCTTACCACGAACAAGGCTCTGATACCATGTCAAGATTGTGGGAGAGAAGGAAGGAGTCTCACTTGAAGCTTTCTTGCTTGCACAATGGGGGAAGACACACAAGGGTGGAGGCTGAAAACAGTTGTCCTCTTCTTAGTTGTGTAAGCCAAAAGAACTCTAGTACAAAGAAATAGAAGAACCCTAGATATGGGTCTCAAAACCAAACTCAACTAACTAAGGTGGCATACTAACTGAGCTACGAACTAGAGTAGATAAGGATAGCTATCATGTAGCTATTATTCAGGGGCGGTGTACCAACCGCATCTGCAACTGACAAGACGGTGACATAAATACACAACGGTCACCCTGGCGTATCACGAGTGGAGCTCGATATCTAAACATAACATTCTAGAAATAAAACTTGAGTTTGGAGGAAACAAAGGTCCTCTCATCACATCAAAGACAGCTTAGCCAGCATTTCATGATCCTTGATGGGGCATAAAATTTTTGATCAACTAAGAGAGGGAATTTTGTTATTTTTCTTGGCTTTACCTCTATCGTTAGCAACGTTGGGGTCAATATTTTCTTTGTTGACCCACTTGCCATTCTATGGCACAACCTCCTTACTTGTTAATTGAGAGCCAACCTTATGAAGAGAAGGCACTAAGCGTCCCTTTGCTTCCTTCTTCAAAGCCTTGCCACCCATTTGCTTGTCACATCTAAGTACCACTCTCTCCAGCACATTGTTCTTTGGAGTTCTCAGAAGGTGAAGAGATTCAGTCATGCATGCTTTAGTGGGGTAGTTGTAAGTGAAATGACCATTATAGCCCTACAATGATAACAAGCACCAATTGTGGGGTTCAAAGGGAACTTGGTTTGTGTCCTACCTTGCTTGTCCTCCCATCTTGACGAGGTCATGTCTCATGAATGTCTGGTGTGGAGTGAGTTTCTTGGGTGGTGGATTTAGTTGGTGCAATCACTGCTACATTGGGCAAAGTGTTATACTCATGACTTTTGCAACATCCTGGAGACTCCTAAAGTCAACCAGTCATGTATGTATTCTCTAAGACAAACATAACAAGTCCCCTGAGTTCCTACAACTTCAAGTTCGTGTCGGGAATGGAGGTTTTGCTTAGTGTCAAAAAACAATGTATCCTTGAGCGTCATTCTATTCACCCCTTGTTGTCACCCTTTTGTGAACTCTTCATTTATTAACTAAGACTACTTGATTAAAATATCAAAAAACTACGTATTTTTTGTTTTGAGTACCATATGATATATATAGGATTTAAGTAACTTGTTTTTTTTAATAATGCAAGTAATATATTTTGATTGGAATAAACATATTTACAAACCCTTCTTCATCAAAGATATTGAAGAGTTAGGAAAAGAAACTCAAATGCCATATTATCAAAAGTACATTGAGCGTGCGCCTAAGCCTAAACTAAGCAAGCACCTTCGTAAGGCATGCCTCCAAATTTGGGTTGTAGGTGACAAAATGGATGATGCACGCTGAGTTTATGCCCAAACTCACAATTGGAAAGGAATACAAGGTTCCTGGAACTCAAAGTTGATTGATCATTCTTTGATGATTGGTGATTGGAATACCATGGACTCCCCCTTGCATCACTCTCATGTGCAGGATAACATCTCAGATGAGCTCAACCTATGGCCCCGACCCTCTTTTTCTACACAAATGCAGTGCAAGGAGCTAAGGTCCAGGGAGATTACCCTGTGGACAGAGAGAAGATTTCCAATATTCCTAATGGTCCAGCTAATGCCTACACTTATCACTAATGATAAAGGCATAGCCAAGGTATGTTGGATAGTCACGGAATGTGAGAAAGAAATATCCAAGGATTGTTGATCATAAGCTACTTAGGATGCCTTCTTCATTTGTGCATATCTATGAAGTATGAGATTTCTATGGCTGTTTGAGAAAATCAAGGTAAAGGTAGACAATCGAAGACTTGTTACTTTCATCCCTTGGGGAGTATACTTGTATTTATTTAAAGTGTGTTCTACAATCTCACAGTATATGTTGCTACATATAAAATACAATAACATGGAAATTTTAGCAAAACACCCTTGCAATTTATGGAAATACCCAAATTACCCTTCAATTTTCAAATATTAAAATAAGTTGCTTTTTTCGAACCACTGTGAAATTTGCTTTTGGGTTTCTTACATTACACCACTCGTTAAATGAGCTGAGCTCAAGAATCTTGACTTTCAATCTTGTTTGTGTTGGCATTGGATCATCCCATATTATAAAGTTGCAAAACATGATGTCTTAAACAATTTTTATGACATTATAGAGGCAAATTGAAATTTGGAAATTTTGGTCATTGTCACAAACTTGAGGGCTATCCAAAGAATTAAGGAGAGCAGAAAGAATGAGTTTTCTATGAATTGGTGTGTGCGTCTATTGGAATGTCATGTTTCGGGAGAACCAAACTTGTAACTCTAACTAGGTTGCACAAATGGACAATTATTTATAGTGAAAAGCTGCAGCATGGTGATCAAACGCCAAACAACCACTGCACTGTATTGCTCAACCCAATACTTTAAAGGATACTAAATAAACTACATTCCCTTACACTTTGGAAAGGGTAACTTATGGAGCATAACAAAAATAAAATTACTAAGCAGAGAGAGAGTATGCTAGCAGGAAACCATTATATTAAGTGGCAAACTCACTGCAAGAGAGAAGCAGACCACAACTCAAATACAAGTATCAAAATAACTCACTATCCCTCACAAACTCATAAATCAATAGCATACCAACGATAATGGAACTAGGGGGGTTTTCCAAGCAAAATGGTTCATTTAGAAAGATATACTTACACATGGAGAAATGGTTGTTTTGAGCTTGTGAAGCTCAACACTACATCCTAGCCTTGCTAATTCCAAGCACTACCTTAGTTTTCACAAGAGAGCCCTCAGCCCAGTTTTTAATAGCTAAAAAGAAGGGGAACTTAAGCTGAATAATGTTGAATACCACTTTATTCTCTAGACCTGTGAAATATTCCCGAGACGGCACTGAGCATATTTAAGGTAATAGAGGATTATCATTGTTTCTAGTGCAGGCCAGTCATCTGTAACATCATTCAGCCCATACACATAGAGTAGATCTTTATTAGGTCATCACTCTGCTATTTTCTTTTTAATGACACACATGCCAAACAAAGGCTGGCTTACTATCTATGTTATGTCATCACTGTCAGGCCATTAAGCATAGAGCCTATCATGGTTGTGAGTTCCTACAGTAAGCATATATCCATTACATAAAGCAGTTAGCTGAGCTCTCACGAGTATATGCTGCATACCCTGTCAAGATTGTGGGAGAGAAGGAAGAAGTCTCACTTGAAGCTTTCTTGCTTGCACAATGGGAGAATACACACAAGGGTGGAGGCTGAAAACAGTTTTCCTCTTCTTAGTTGTGTAAGCCAAAAGAACTAAGTACAAAGAAATAGAAGAACCCTATATATGGATCTCAAACCAAACTCAACTAACTAAGGTGGCATACTAACTGAGCCACGAACTAGAGTAGATAAGGATCGCTATCATGTAGCTATTATTCATGGGCGGTGTACCAACCGCGTCTCCAACTGACAAGTCAGTGACATAAATACACAACGGTCACCCTGGCGTATCACGAGTGGAGCTCGATATCTCAACACTCCCCCTCGAGCTCAATCCCAATTCCTGCACACCAAGCAGGTCTCTAAACTTGCGCAGCTTCTCTCACCCAATGCCTTCGTGAATATGTCAGATACCTGATCCTCTGTGCTGACATAAACTAGATCAATAAGACCTAGTAAAACCCTCTCGCACATAGTGATAATGCACCTCAATGTGCTTTGTTCTAGCATGATAGACTGGGTTATTTGCCAAGTGTATACTACTCATGTTGTCACAATAAATTACAACTGGCCCATCTGTACACTGATGCATATCATAAAGTAGCTTATGCAACCAAGCTATCTCACATGCAGCCATTGTTGCACCCCTGTACTCAGTCTCTGTGCTCGACAAGGCAACTGTAGGCTGTTTCTTGCTGCTCCAAGTGACTGTAGCACTCCCAAAAGAGAATACATATCCACTGGTAGATCGTTTATCATAGATACTACCAGCCCAATCAGCATCAATGTATCCATGCAACTGTATCTAAACCCCAGTCTCATAAAATAGTCCATACTGCAATGTGGACTTCACATACCTGAGTATGCGTCTAGCCGCATCCAAATGTGGTTTCCTTGGAGCCTGCATAAACTGACTTACCAATCCAATAGCATAGCTCAAATCTGGCCTAGTAATAGTCATATAAATCAAACTTCCTACTATGCGTCTGTACATAGTAGGGTCTTCTAGAAGCTCACCTGCATCTGTGCTCAGCTTCACATTCTGCTCCAAAGGAACTGAAATAGGCTTATAGCCTGTCATCCCATATTTGGACAGCATGTCCAATCCATACTGCCTCTGCAAGAGCTGTATCCCACTTGCTGATCTAATCACCTCAATGCCCAAGAAATAACGCAGCTCTCCCAAATTCTTCATCTCAAACTTCTGCTTCAATAGCATTTTCACATGAAGGATATCTTCATCACTGTCACCTGTCATAATCAAATCAACATAAATGACAAGTAGCATAATACCTTTCTCTGTTTTTCTCACATAAAGTGAGAAATCTGCCTTGGAAATCTGAAAGCCAATAGTGACAAGATACTGTCCTATCTTGTCAGACCATACTCTAGGTGCTTGCTTCAAGCCATACAAGGCTTTCTTCAACCTGCAAACAAACTCAGGATGAACAGCATGCACATAACCTGGTGGCTGCTCCATATAGACCTCTTCTTGCAAATCACCATGCAAAAAGGCATTATTTACATCCATCTGATGTAAAGACCATCCCTTTGATGCAGCCATAGCAATGACTGCTCTTACGGTTGCCATCCTTGCAATCGGACTGAATGTTTCTTCATAGTCAATGCCATATGTTTGTACATATCCCTTGACTACTAATCTTGCCTTGTATCTGTTCACAGAACCATCTGCATTGTGCTTCACCTTATAAACCCACTTACAGCCAATTGCATTTTTACCTTTAGGCAAAGGTACCAATTCCCATGTAGCATTTGCTTCCAAGGCATCCATTTCTTCATCCATGGCTTTCTCCCATTTTTCTTTTTCCATGGCTTGCTCAAAAGAAGTGGGTTCTGGTTCATGTATCACTTTGACTATATATGCATAGTGAATGGTTGTAAATCCATCATATTTCAGCCTATCCACAGGATACCTACCTCTCGTAGACCTGCGCAAAGTAGGTTCACTCCCAGATACTCTCAAAACATCCCTAGTCTTCCTTACTCCATGTGTAACAATAGAAGGAATACCCAACTCATCATCAATGCGCTGTTCTGAGCCACTCGATTCACCATCCACATAAGAGTGACCTGCATTGACATCAAACATGGGCTGATCAACCTTCTCTTTTCCTTTTCGTGATACCTGCATACCACTATCTGCATTACTTTGAGAAGATTCTCTTGATCTCAATCTGCCTGTCCATGGTGAAGAATGTGAACCACTACTAGAGGACGCTCCAAGTCCACTAATATTTTGTGACTGCTGCTGTGAATTCTGTGCGGCATTACCATTTTGTGCATCTATATCATCAATCACATTTACTGGTTTATACCAGCTACTCATCTCATCAAAAACAATATCTTTGCTCACTGTAAACTTACGAGTAGAAGGGTTATAGCATCTATACCCTTTTTGCTGCAAAGAGTAACCAGTAAAGATGCACTTCTCAGCTTTTGGATCCAACTTGGATCTCAACTCATCTGGCACATGTACATAGGCAATGCAACCAAAAATTTTCAAATGAGAAATATCTGGTTTCCTACTAGTATACCTCCCCTCTGGAGTCATTCCATGTATTGCTGCAGTGGGAGTCATGTTCATTATGTAAACTGCTGTAGCAACTGCTTCAGCCCAATAAAAATCTGACAAGTCTTTTTCATTGAGCATGGCACGAGATACCTCTCCAATATGCCTATTTTTCCTTTCTGCAATTCCATTTTGTTGTGGGGTATGACTGCATGAATATTGCTGCTTTATGCCATGCTCCTATAGGAATCTTGCAAACTCATTTGAGAGGTACTCTCCCCCTCCATCTGACCTTAGGCATTTTATCTGCAGGGGTGTTTCTTTTTCAACCATCGCTTTAAGAGTTTTGAAATGCCCAAAAACTTCACTTTTCTTTTTCATAAAATACACCCAAACTTTTCTGCTATAGTTATCAATAAAACTAACAAAATAATAACAGCCTGCAAGAGATGCAGCTTTAGTTGTCCACATATCAGAGTAAATTAATTCCAATGGCTTCTTACTCTCTTGAACATGTCTAGGAAATGGTTTCCTTGCCTGTTTTCCAAACTGACAGGCTTCACATACCTTATGCATTTCTGCAACCTTGAATTTTGACAAACCTGCAACAATATTTTGGACCTGCATTGATTTAAGTCGCTGTACATTAACATGATCAATGTGTTTATGCCAGATATCAATATCTGCAACTACACCGGTCCCATGTGCAAACATTGTTGCACTCAATTCAGACATGTCTGCATCCAATGTAAAGATTATGCCCTTCTTATTTCCTTTTGCTATCAAGCGACATTTATTTTTCATATCCTCAACAAAACATCCATGAGGATTAAATCTGACCTGCAAGCCCTGCTCAACCATTTGACCAACAGAAACCAGATTCTTGGTGATATTCAGGATATGAAATACATCGGACAGGTATTTCTTTTTCCCATCTTGTATAGACAAGGGAATTTTTCCAATCTGCACAATAAGATCTGCAGTATCATCACCAGTCTCCATAAATCCTGATTTTTCCATTTTTCTTGCATCCTCCATCCATTCTGCATGACCTGTCATGTGGTTTGATACACCTGAGTCAACATACCATACATCATCGCTTTCTTCTGCACTTGTCACAGAATTGTTCATGTGCTGCACCATAAACAAGTGCTCATTTCTGTCATCACCCTGTCTACTAGAAGATGCATAATTCCCTTGTTGCAGTTTTCCATTCATGATGTCATTCTGCTTTTAATAGCAGTCTTTAGCCATATGACCCATTTTACCACAGTAGTAGTATTCAACATTACTATTTGCATTTTGGCCTCTTTGCCATCCACCACGACCTCTTTGGCTTTCCCTACCTCTAGAGTTACCACGTCCTCCATAGGACTGGTTTTCTTGAGTTTGCTGCATATTCTGATTTCTGCCACGGCCTCCAAATCGGCCTCCTCTACCTCTGCCTCTACCTCTTCCAGCATTTGAGTAGAATACAGCTTCTTTTGAAGTTCCTCCTGAAGAAAATGTACCACCATTTCTCTGCTCCTCAGAAATTAGAAGAGCAATCAACTCCTCAAAATCAGGAAATCTTTCACGGACGGAAATGGATGTTCGGAACTGTACATAATCCTTTCCTAGACCATTCAAGGTCACGGAAACTAAATCATCTTCCACTGACGATCCAATGGAAGAAAGTGCATCTGCAATCTTCTTCACCTTCATGTGGTAGTCGTTGATGCTCATACTCTCTTTGCACATTATGCAACTCTTGCTTGAGCTGCATTTTCATGGCTTGCGTATTTGTGCTATACATTTTTTACAAAGTATCCCATGCCTCCTTTGACGTACTTGCATCCTGAATATGCACAATCATAGAGTCTGAAATATTGATAGACAGCCAATACATAACTTTCCTGGCTCTCTCATGCCATGTTTTGAATGCCTGCATTTGCTGTTGATTGAAAACATCAGGAAGAACTGGTTCTTCTTCATTTCCTGCAACAAATTCCCAATATCCTTTTCCCATAAAAAAATTTGTCATTCTAAACTTCAATGCTTGGAAGTTGTTCTTGTCAAGCTTTTCAATGACAATCTGTGAAAGAGAATGACGCCAGTACAGAACACTGCAAAAAATTGTCACTGCAAAAAACACAACTTCAGCCTCACAAGGGCAAATCTGCAAAACTGACGAAAGTGGTATTTGACCACACAGTCACTTCCTAGTGACGATTTTGCATAACCAGGAACCAAGGATGATTCTGTAACTCCCAATGTCTCTGCACACAAGCATATACTGCCCTCTTGCTTCACCGCGAAAGGCGTCTCAACCTGAGACAATGCACTCCTGCACTTTCTGGCTGTGCTACTTGCAGAGATCTCCTACCAAAACAGAAAATGAAAGCAACACTGCTCCTCTTACCAGAACACCGCGAGCTTGGCTTGCTTTCTTGAGCTCCTTACCACGAACAAGGCTCTGATACCATGTCAAGATTGTGGGAGAAAAGGAAAGAGTCTCACTTGAAGCTTTCTTACTTGCACAATGGGAGAATACACACAAGGGTGGAGGTTGAAAACAGTTTTCCTCTTCTTAGTTGTGTAAGCCAAAAGAACTCAAGTACAAAGAAATAGAAGAACCCTATATATGGATCTCAAACCAAACTCAACTAACTAAGGTGACATACTAACTGAGCCACGAACTAGAGTAGATAAGGATAGCTATCATGTAGCTATTATTCATGGAAGAACCCTATATATGGATCTCAAACCAAACTCAACTAACTAAGGTGACATACTAACTGAGCCACGAACTAGAGTAGATAAGGATAGCTATCATGTAGCTATTATTCATGGGCGGTGTACCAACCGCGTCTGCAACTGACAAGTCAGTGACATAAATACACAACGGTCACCCTGGCGTATCACGAGTGGAGCTCGATATCTCAACATACCCAAGATATCAGCTATGCTTCATTTTTTGCTGCCTTTCGTGCATTGACAGTAACAGGTTAGCTCCAGAAGTCTGACCCGGCACAAGATACTAGTAAGCGCAGTATGAAAAAGCCTCCTTTGGTTGTAAAGCAAGGCTAGATAGCTTTTCCACGGCCTTCTACACAGTGAATATTAGCACCACCTGCAGTATGTTTGCCAGCTAGGCAAGACTAGCCTGATGAGCTCAGTGCCATTTTATTCCATGCACAATGTGTGCCAACCATGACAGCTACAATTTAGCACTGCGATTCAATTCACACCAAACAGTTATGACCCTACATTTTAGCACAAATACTCATTTCACGCCAACAGTTATTATCACCCTACCGAGGTTAAACATGACAGAGGTTGCTTGTGCACGTGCCTGCGAGAAGCTCAAGGTCACCATCCCAAAAGGTACGTGCTTACAATCATGGAGTACACCAAATCTTTCCTGAGTCCTGCTTAAACAGGACATCTATGCATCTTTCCAATTGCAAAGCTAGACAGTTCATAACCAACTGAACACACCAACGAACATTTTGCACACATTGAATCAAAGGCCCATTGGAAAGATCAGAAAGCTTTAGTACTAGTCTTCTCAAAGGGATTAAAAGTATTACATTAGATCAGTAATCATAAGTCACGGGCAATTACTAATGAGTCAGAAAACAGCCATTCCTAGCAACAAGTTCCCGAAACTCAATAGACAGTCCAGCATATACTTAGTTAGCACGCACATAGCCAATGAGAGGTACGACCAAGTTTAGATATCTATTTTCATTAAATGGGGATTTTCTGACACCTACAGCCCTGCCTTTAGGCAAATAGTTAGATGTCTGGTATAGAGATTGCAATATATTAGGTATAAATAAATCGATGGGAGTAAGAGTGTTGAATACTAAATTGCCAAATCAGCTATAGCCAATCCTACATTAACTCTTTGCTTCCTCCTTCAACTCAACCTCTTCATAGTCTGCTTCGGAAACTGTTGTATCAACAGCAGCATCAGGTGGCACACTGGCTCCAGACAAGACTTGCTGTAGAAGGAACGTTTTCTGAGCTATTTCTCCCATGTCTTCACCTTTAAGAGAATCCTTCAGGGCCTCCAAAGCTTTTGATATATTGCCAGTATTTCCTTGAGATCCCTTTTCTTTTTCCTCTTTCATTTTTGTTTCAGCTTCTCCAATAACTTGGTCAGCATTTGCTTTGACAGTTGCAAATTCTTTTTTCTTCTCATCCGCCTCTGCATAGGCCTCTGCTTCTTTCACCATTCTCTGTATATCGTCCTCAGTCAACCCTCCAGAAGACTGTATGGTAATTGCCTGTTCTTTCCCTGTTGACTTTTCACGAGCAGAGACCTGGACGATGCCATTTGCATCAATGTTAAAAGTGACTTCTATTTGTATTCTACCCCGTGGGGCTGCCGGTATATCTACAAGCTCAAACTGTCCTAGAAGCTTATTATCTGCAGCCATTTTCCTTTCTCCTTGGTAGACAGATATACCCACCACTGTTTGAAAATCTCTAGTTGTTGAGAAAATCTCACTCTTCTTTGCAGGTATGGTGGTGTTCCTCTCAATTAGCTTTGTAAATACTCCTCCAAGAGTCTCAAGCCCCAGAGATAGAGGTGTCACATCTAAAAGTAAGATATCTTTGACATCACCTCGAAGAACCCCTGCTTGAATGGCAGCACCCATGGCAACAGCTTCATCAGCATTAACATTTTTATTTGGCTCTTTACCAAATATCTTGGCCACAAAATCACGAACCCTGGGCATTCGGGTCATTCCCCCAACCAGGAGTACTTCATCCAGCTCACTAGGCTTCAACCCTGCATCTGCCAGACAATCATTGCATGGTTTGCGAGTTCTTTCAATCAGGTCCATCACCAGGGCCTCAAGCTTTGACCGTGTAAGGGTGAGGTTGAAATGCTTCGGACCAGATGCATCAGCCGTAAGAAAGGGCAACTGTATGTCTGTTTGCATCGAAGTAGAGAGCTCGACTTTTGCCTTTTCAGCAGCCTCTCGCAACCTTTGAAGAGCAAGTTTATCTTTTGTGATGTCCATGCCCTCTTGCTTGTTAAACTCCTGAACAAAATGATTCAGCAGTACATTGTCGAAATCTTCACCACCAAGGAAAGTGTCCCCATTGGTGGCTTTCACCTGTACAAAGAGATCAACAAGCATAAAAGCATGAGGAAGTCCTAACTCAGTAGTTATACTGCTTTCTCAATCTTGAGCCACCATGTGAATTGACACAATCAGAACCAGGTAACATGCCTACCGAATGTTCTGGATTAGCTAACAATCAATACTGCCCTGGTTTTGAAATGCACATACTATCAATTTGTTGCATCATACTATGATGCTGAAAAGAAAAGGGAGAGAGAGGAAGTAGGAAAGGATGTTATTTAATAATGCATTACTCTAGCATATATTTTAGTGGTGCTAATTTAAGAGGAGAAAGAAAGGATACTATTCAAAAATACATTACTGTACTATATAACTTTGAATGATGCTAAAAGAGTAAGAAAGGATGCGTAGTATAAACCACCTCCTCTTACTAACAGCCAAGGAGAGGTAACTAGGTTAGATGAAAAAACCTCAAACACACCATCCAGCATCTCCAAAATCGAGACATCAAAAGTGCCACCACCAAGGTCGTAGACAGCAATCAAGCCCTCCTTCTGTTCGAGTCCATATGAAAGAGCTGCTGCAGTTGGTTCATTTATAATCCGTAGAACCTCAAGACCAGCAATTCTGCCTGCATCTTTTGTAGCCTGTCGTTGTGCATCATTAAAATATGCCGGCACTGTGATAACAGCTTTTGTGACTGTTCGACCCAGATAACCCTCTGCCGTATCCTTCATTTTCTGCAAAACAAAGGCCCCAACTTGACTTGGGGACAGCTTCTGTCCCCCTGCTTCTACCCAAGCATCACCGTTTTGAGCCTTAATAATCTTGTACGGCACCATCTTCATTTCTTTCTGTGTTTGTGCATCATCAAATTGCCTTCCAATCAGCCGCTTGACACCAAAGACAGTGTTTGATGCATTAGTTACTGCTTGCCTTTTAGCAGGTATGCCCACAAGTCTTTCACCTTTTGCTGTGAAAGCAACAACTGAAGGCGTAGTCCTTGCTCCTTCAGCATTTTCTACAACTCTAGGGAGCTGTCAAAATGCCATGATTATTCATTCACAGGCCTACTAAATATCGCAATCTTCCCCATCCTATTTGGAGTGAAAAAAATACTTACCTTTCCTTCCATTACAGCAACACAAGAATTTGTTGTCCCTAGATCAACACCAATCACATCATTGCCAGAAGCCTTTGTACTGCAGAAAACAACATGACTATCTTTTCAAATGAAAGTTATATTTTATGATTATGCATTGCTTTGATCATTAAAACAGCACAGTATACTAACCAGCAAAAAATTCACCCACTCTATGGGGTGATTAATATGTACAATGAAAAACAGAAGTGTATGATAAGGAAGCTTCCATCAAGGCGCACATTACTATTGAATGCTGGACCACTGATAAGGAATGGAACCAATCAGCTATAATTACCAAAGGCACAGTGAAATTGTTAGAAATTTGTCTCCTATATGTGCCAATTCGTGGGTATATTGCATTGTCAGACAGCAGTATTCATAAGTTGGCCAGCATGTATGACTAATCAGCCAGTTCTACCAACACAGACAGCTTTTGTACAGCATTTCATGTGATCATTTTATTTGCATTATTTGTAGCAAGTCATCCCATATTCAGGTCCAACCTGACTCCTGATACGCTCTCTATTAATTAGCCTGCACATGTGGTTGTCATTATTCAGATTGTCCGAGAGGCTCAATTGGTCTTGTGAGGTTCTCTGAGAGGGATCTACCACACATACTATTGTACAGATTCTTCCCTGATGATTCAATATTCTCTCTCTCTCTCTCTCTCTCTCTCTCGTAAAAGGTAATTGTATTAATTACGAAAAAAAGGTACAAGTTTACACGATTACAAGAAAGGTACAAGTTTCCATTACAGCAACACAAGAATTTGTTGTCCCTGGATCAACACCAATCACATCATTGCCGGAAGCCTTTGTACTGCAGAAAACAACATGACTATCTTTTCAAATGAAAGTTATATTTTATGATTATGCATTGCTTTGATCATTAAAACAGCACAGTATACTAACCAGCAAAAAATTCACGCACTCTATGGGGTGATTAATATGTACAATGAAAAACAGAAGTGTATGATAAGGAAGCTTCCATCAAGGCGCACATTACTATTGAATGCTGGACCACTGATAAGGAATGGAACCAATCAGCTATAATTACCAAAGGCACAGTGAAATTGTCAGAAATTTGTCTCCTATATGTACCAATTCGTGGGTATATTGCATTGTCAGACAGCAGTATTCATAAGTTGGCCAGCATGTATGACTAATCAGCCAGTTCTACCAACACAGACAGCTTTTGTACAGCATTTCATGTGATCATTTTATTTGCATTATTTGTAGAAAATCATCCCATATTCAGGTCCAACCTGACTCCTGATACGCTCTATTAATTAGCCTGCACATGTGGTTGTCATTATTCAGATTGTCCGAGAGGCTCAATTGGTCTTGTGAGGTTCTCTGAGAGGGATCTACTACACATACTATTGTACAGATTCTTCCCTGATGATTCAGTATATTCTCTCTCTCTCTTTTATTTTGTCGGCTGTTTGGCGAGGGGTGGTTGGTATCACCCTGCGCCCCTTTGATTGGGTTTTTGGCCAGCCCAAATACCCTACTCCTACGCAGCCACATATGAAGCTCATGTATCACTTTCTTCGATACTGGGGCTGTTGGCATAACTGGACCATTCGGAATTCTCTCTCTCTCTCTCTCTCTCTCTCTCTCTCTCTCTCTCTCTCTCTCTCTCTCTCTCGTAAAAGGTAATTGTATTAATTACGAAAAAAAGGTACAAGTTTACACGATTACAAGATACACGATGGCTCTAAGCCAACATGTGTCAACTGTCAGTACCAAACCAGGACAAAGTTACACAAGTCATGGCAAAGACGCAGAGGAAATTGCCATATGCCAAGGAAGTAAGTCTTCTTGAGGGAGCAAGTCAGAGTGCCGAATGAGATCTATCTACCCAAGCAAGAGGCCTTTAAGCCTGGCAATGTGTCCCGGAACATTAGAAGCCAAATCAAAAAGAAAGGCATTTCAAGTAGTCCAATTGTGCCAGCATCCCCAGTATCTAAGAAAATGGAACAGGATCTTCATATGCAACTGCTCCGGTGTGGGGTATTTTGGGCGTACAAAAACCCAATCGAAAGGGCTCAGTGAGAAACCAACCACAGCTCGCCAAACCGCTGACAAAAGCGACCAGATATTCTTAGCGAGAGGGCAAGAGATAAATCGATGACGGGCCGATTCCACAGTAGTGGTGCAAAAGAAACAATTGCTGTTAAAGATTCGATGCTTGGAAAGGGCCGAGGCAAGAGGAAGACCACCAATCATTACCCTCCAAAGAAAGACCTTGCATTTGAAAGGTGTCTTGTTCACCCAGCCCTCCATCACAATTGCCTTCCACCATGACTGAGATTTCCGCAACCCCCATACAGTATTAGCTTTAGTAACCAGCCATTGATGATCTTTAATCAGAAGATGGTACACCTGGTTAGTTGAGGCCTTTTCTAAATTCAACCGACCTGCAAGAACCCAGTCCTCCCAAGGACGATCCACAGCAAGGGCAAGAAAGGGTTGCCTGCTCTGGAGCACTAACAAAAGCTGTTCCCATAAATCATGGTATCCATGAGGGATTCTGAAAAGCCTCCTCGCAGAACAAAACGATATAAAGACATTACGACTGGCAAGGGTGGCATCTGCCAACTAAAGTCAAACCCAAACGGGCCATGCAGTTAAATTTTGGTCTGAGCTCATGTTTGCCTTCCCATGAAAGTAATCTCGAGGCTGCCAACAATTCCAATTGAAAAGAGTTAGTATCTAAGCGGTCAACGCGCCTTCTGAAGAACCAATTGCCAAGAGCCAACCAAATGAACAAGCAAGGATGAGTAAGGACTCGAAAACCGAGAGTCTGCATTAAGAACATGCCACCAGGAGCTTCAAATTTGTGTATTACCATGCATAAGCCCGCGGTCCTCAAGAAAATAACGGGCTATAACAGCCCACGGGTGATGCTCCACACACATGGCACGAAAAAGAGACCAATGAAGTGCCAGCATATGAGTTTCAGCATCCAAAATAGACCCACCACCCGCACGTTTGGGAGTATATGTATGCGACCACAAAATCCACGAAATACTTGCATGCAATGAATCCTTCTTCCATAACATGAAACGAATGGGCCGAGTGAGAGCATTCAAAGTAGTCGGAGTCCAAGGCAGCAATGGCAAGAAATATGTGAGCATTGGCAGTATAATTGTCTGAGCCACTTTGAGGCGGACATGGAAGGGCCACGCTTGCGACTTCCAATACAGAAACTTCACTGCCAGTTTCTGTGAAATCCACTGCAGTACTTGTTTTGGCCAACTGAGTAGAAGCTGCCATGGAAGATAACATCGCAAGAACTAGATGAGTCGCCAGGGCAAAGAAGAGAGGACTCAAAGGACAACCCTATCTCACAAAGCGTGCAAGGACAAAGGGCTCTATAACACCACCATTAAGCATAACTCGCGAAGAAGCGGCAGCACTAATGGTGTAGATCAAGCGGGACATCCGAGTGCCAAAGCCCATAGTAGACATAAGTTCTACAAGGAAAGACCAGTCTAAATAGTCAAAAGTCTTTTCCAGATTCAATTGAATCAAAACCACTTCCTAACTAAAGTGCCTTGCATAGTCAATAGCCATTTGCACATTTAAGATATCATACAGAATGTTGTGGCCCTTAATGAAACCATATTGAAGAGGATGCACAATGGCCAGAAGATGCTTGTGGAGCCAATTCGCCAGCACTTTGGAAAAGATTTTATACATCGAACCCATCAAAGAAATTAGTCTCCAATGTTGCAACATTGACGGCGAAGGAACCTTTGGAAGCAATTTGATAAGACCTTCTTTCCATGAGGAAGGCATGAACCCTGTTTCCCAAACCTGCTGAAACATAGCCGTCAATGGCTTCGCCAGTTGGGTAGCAGAACTCTCAAAGAATCCATTGGTGAGACCATCCCAACCGGGACTTTTATCTTTAGGCAAGCGCAACAAAACATCCATGACCTCCTCCTCACAAATATCTGTCTCCAAAGTAGTTTGCATATCAAGTGGAACCTGATGTCGGACCAGATCATAGAAGACTGAACGTGCATGCGTAACCTGGTCAAAAGGTGACTGAGAAGAACCAAGAAGATCAAGAAAATAATTCCTGCACATATTGACAATAGTCTGAGGGTCAGTGACCATTCGACCTCCTGAATTCTGGAGTCGTGTCATATTTTCTCGAGCAAGAGAGGCATGCAGAGCACGAAAGAACTTATGAGTTTGACAAGCACTATCTTGCAAATTCTCAGTCAAATTTTGCAATTTGGCCTGCTGATAAGACTTCAACTGAAACTCTTTAATAAGATCAGCCAAACGCATCGCCAGTGACAGCAAAAATTCATCATCCGGAGTGTCCATCAGCAAAGAACGAACGAAAGTCAATAAGTCCTCCACTGCATGTCAACGCCGCCGACAAAGAGAGGCATGGTGAATCCCATACTGTCGAGCGACCCGCTGCACATTAGAGAGCAATCGTTCAAAGGAAGTAGTGCCCTCAAAGGCGAAGTCCAATAAAAATCTATCAATCAATTGTTGCATATAACCCCGAAAGATTGAATGCTTCAAATAAGAGGAGTTGAAACGTAAAGGGAGTCTATCCAGCAATTACATGAAAGGTGCAATGGGTTGTGCAAGTAGCTCAAGCTAGAGAGGGAAAATCATCATCCTGCATGATGTACATTCGGTCCAACCACGACCATGTAGTTGCATACTGTGCCGAATGGAAAGTAAACCCTATAGAAGGAGGGTGTAGCCAAGACCATAGATCTTGCTTAAGTACAGCAAGAGCAAACACATCCCACACCCGACTTTCCGGAGCGTCCATCACCGAATGCCTTGAAGTGGACTGTGAAGAATCAACACACATATTAAAATCCCCCATCAAAAAACCCCATCTGCCAAGTGACAAGGAGGTCTTCAAGGTATTCCAAAGATCCTGGCGGGATAAAGGGTCATTCAGAGCATATAGGCCCAACAACCATAAGATGTCTCCTTCAAATAAAACTTCAACTACCACAAAGCGGCCATGTGTATCATTTTTAATAAGAACCGGCTGATATTTCTCATGTACAATCATAAGCACAACAGAATATCTCTCTCTCTCTCTCTCTCTCTCTCTCTCTCTCTCTCTCTCTCTCTCTCTCTCTCATGACTCATTCTGGTCAAACCATGCATTCACTCCTGCATCACAGCACTCTGACATGGTAAGAGAACAGCAATGAGCTGTTGCATAGGTGGACAAACCTGGAGGAGGAGTTTCACCATGCAAGTGCAGACAGGAGGGCTGCACATAAGACTACTGCTGTGTTGAGCCAAGAAATGCATTAGAAACTTAAACCATTCAATTCGCTATTTAAAACAGCCCCAAAACATATTATTACCAACTTTTCATTGTTACAAAACTTCTAGAGTGTCTATGTCCCATAAGCCAAATCCTCATATGTGGGAAGGTCCACACATCTACAAATAGAAGGCTTGCCTTCAACTCAGTCCATCCTTGTTGCTGGCGCTCATTTTCCACTACTGCCTACACCCCTCCTTCAGAGGATACTTCAGTTCATGGTGCAGTCAGGCATCCATCAGCCTGAGGCACCCTTCCAAGCTATCATCTACACTTTCATTCAGGTGCTGTCCAGCCCTGTGTTTACTGCAGCCAGCTGCTTCCCTATGCAGTCCAAGCTTGATCAACACCAAACAGTCACCGAAACAGCAGCAGATTGCTGTGTTTTCTACAGCCTGGGTTGCCGCCCCAGCACTTCCAGCCTGCCCAGGAGCAGTGGACTGCTGTCTACACTGCGATTTCAGCCTGCTGCCTTGGCATCTTCTCTTGTGCAGATTGCCCTGCTACCACTATCACTTTCAACCTGATCCACACTCTCAGATCTGCCTTTGCAGCTGCTGATTGCTTACACAAGCTACCTACTATGTTGCAAGGTCTGTTTAGAGTACAAGACACTATCCAACTCATCTCTCTACCCTGGTCCTTTAAACAAACACTGAAGTTTGAGGTTTAGTATTCACTCTATAGAGTGTGTTTATTGCATTAAGCATTATATTGTTCATTCATTCTTCCATTCTTCACCTCTATGTTCTTCCATTATCACTTGTGTTGTGTTGTACATTTGTGTTTATTTTTGGTGCTTGGGTATTTCTTTGCATGCAAGAGAAGGCTGGAGAGAGTGTCAACAAAGAGAGAAGTGCTGCATTTTCTGATCAAGAGGGCAACCTACACTTGCATTTTGACAGGAGGTCACAAGTGGACCTGACTTTGCGAAGATTTCAACAAAAGTGCTGAGAACGGTGTGTTTTTCAGCAACCCATGGCAAATGTTTTCATTGTGAAAACAGCCTTTCTTCTCAGATAGGGTGATGAATGACCTGCTTAAGCACTAATTACAACAAGCATAAAATCCATATAAACTAAAATTACAAATGCTACCACTTAATTTGGACACTGGACACCTAGTTGGCCCCAAAATTGGCGCCCCTTGTGGTATTTCTTGAACTTGTATTGCTAAAACTTGAAGGACACTAATATCTAGCTTACAACAAGTCTTCAAACCAATTTGCCCCTTGGTTTGCTTGAGGATTGATTGTCAATCTTGCCCCTTGGATGACAAATTCTGCCCCAAACTTAATGTTGGTTAGCTGGCCTCTTAAAATTTTCTCTAATCTCCCTATATTTCAGCTTCTGAATTTCAAGTACTAGGCCCTAAATTCCAAGCACTCTTATCCAAGTGGCTGGTAAACTCTAATTTCTATTGTAAATCAAGGTTTGGCAGTAGGAATTCTTCAATTACACCCTCTTGGGACTGAATTTGACTAAAAAGTTCTCTTTAGGAAAGCTATGAATTACTTAAGAAAATGGACAGGAAACTGAAGAAAGAAATTTAACAGTCTCATCGAGAAAATTGGCTGAATTCGAATGTTGCCTTACTATGAATGGCCGATTGGCTGCAAACCCACCATTAACTGGTAGCCCATATGCACGCAAAATGTAAGCTATCTTGTGCACTACACATTGATACCCTTTGATCCAGGATCTGGGCTCCCCAGACATTTAAACTATCATTGAATGCAGTTGTTGCCCCTAGTGTCCTAGCACTAAGTGACACTAGAGTTAGGGTTTATTTTAGGGATTCCTATGACAGCTAAGCCATTAGAGTTTCAATTTTTATTATTTAAAGACACTTTTGTTGTGAGTGGCTATCGTGAAGAATAAAGATCTTTAGTAGCAAAAGAGTGAATAGGTGAGTGAGAGTGAGAGAGAAAATACGATATGATTTAGGTGTACCAGCAATGTGTTGGTACACAAATAATAAAATGTATTTATACATGTGCAACTAAATAATACACGTATGCATACGCGGAGGTGAATAAAGGACCTTTATATCCCAACAACAACCTCCCACTTAAAGGTCCGAAGTAAACCTTTAACCAACTCCCACTAGTCGTATGCAATGGCTCATGTTGAGCCTTGCTAGGACTTTTAGTGAGAACATCTACAAGGTTGTCCTATGTTTTGATCTTGATCAATGTGATTAGACCATCTTTCAGAATCTGTCTGATAAAGTGATATCGCACATCTATATGCTTTGTGTGTGAATGACACACGGTATTCTTAGCCAAATACACAACACTCTGGCTATCACATCCCAGCACAGGAGTACTCATAGGCAAGCTGAGATCCTCTATAAGTCTACTCAACCATATAGCTTCCTTAGAAGCTTCAGTAGCTGATATGTATTCAGCTTCAGTAGTACTTAGTGCTATGATGTTTTGCAACCTAGAGCACCAAGAAATGGCCCCACAAACAATTATAAAGGCATACCCGCTAGTGGACTTGCGAGTGTCCAAGTCACTTGCCATGTTTGCATCACAATAACCCTCCAGACTAAATGCACCCCTCCCATAGCAAATACACTTTCTTTGTGTACCCTTTAGATATCTAAGAATACACTTGACAACCTCCCAATGTGTTTTGCCAGGATTTGACATAAACCTGCTGACAACTCCCACTACATGAGCAATGTGTGGATGAGTAGCAATCATAGCACACATGACAGAGCCACAAACTAATGCATAAGGGACTCCCTTCATAGCATTGGCTTCCTTGTCATCTTTTGGGCTATTGGCTTTACTAAGCTTAAGATATGGAGGTAAGGGCACCCCAAGAGGCTTAGCATCCTTCTTGAATGTTCTTCTAAGGAGGATCTCTTTTTCATATCTGCATGGTTGGAAAGTACATGGAATAGGATATAAAGCTTTTACTCTCAATATTTGTAAGAATTTGGCATTTTACTAGGAGAAAATATGGCTTTACTCCATAAGGACTAAGGATTCTACTAGTTGGTGTAAGTTCTAGTTGACATATTTCAATCCATGCAGAGTAAGAGTTACTAGTGTAAGAAGAAGATTGGTAGAAACAAAAAAGTTACTAGTGTAAGAATGAGAGTGAGGTTTTGACTCTGATACATTCTCATGCTGGATCAAGAGCAAGATAGCTAAGGATGGTGAAGTGATAAAGTGACCTTCTCTTTCTAGTCATTCCAAGCAACTTCCCTGTTACATAGAACTAGCTCTATGTATGGTAGATCATAGGTTTTACTCAAAAACCAAGAGAGAAAATTTGCACGACACGAAGCAAGAAGACTAATTGGATACAATCTCCCTCCATGCCTTGTGAGAGCACTCCACAAAGTATGTAAGCCATTTTCAACATGCTATTCATGCTATACAGCACCTTCATTTTCATTACCAGCACCTACATTTTCATAATCAGCCAGTCTATCTTGCTGTCTATGACCTCCTTGTGCTTCTATTTGCTATTCATCATCATCTGGCTCAAAAATAGCCAACTGATCATCAATTTCAACATGCGAAAAAGCATCATGAGGCTCATCATTTGAAGTAATAGGTGGCTGCAGATTCTGAAATTTGACATTTTTCATGTCTTCATCACAAGCTAAGTACTTTTCAGCAACTTTGCCTCATTAAACACAACATTATGGCTACAAACAATTTTCTTGGACTGTGGTAACCACACTCTATAGCCAAATTCACCCTCATCACCATAGCCCATAAAAATGCCTTTGGTGGATTTCGGGTCAAGTTTACTTCTCAACTCATCTCTAACATGCACAAACACATCACAACCAAATATCCATAAATGGTCATATGAGGCCGATTCACCAGACCAAACCTCCTCAGGGATGCCATTATTTAAGGACCTGTTTAGAGAATGGTTGCAAATGTGAACCGCGGTTTTAAGTGCCTCTCCCCAAAATTCATAAGGGAGATTAGCAATGGACAGCATGCACCGCACTCTTTCACATAAAGTCCTATTGTATCTTTCAGCCACCCCATTTAAAAAGGGTTGTAAGGAGTTGTAAGCTCCCTCTAGTCACAAAGAGACTTAAACTCAGTAGATGTGAACTCACCCCCATTATCAGTTCTCAAGCATTTCAGCTTTCTACCTGTCTCAATGGTCACAAATGCATGAAAAGTTTTAAAAACAGCAAATACTTCACTTTTCATTTTCAACAAATAAACCCAAATCTTCCTAGAACAATCATCAATAAAAGAGAGAAAATATGCAGCACCACCCAACAATTTCACAGGCATACTACATATATCAGAATGCACTAAGTCCAAGACATTGGACTTACTAGAGACACCAAAGTAAAAGGAATTTTTCATTTGCTTTCCAAACTGACAGTCATTACAAAAATCAAGTTTAGAGCCTTTTCCATTAACCCTCCTCAAAGAGGTAAGGACATCAAGCCCTTTCTGGCTCATATGGCCTAATCTCTCATGCCACAACTTCAAATGACAGCCAATTTCAGCAACTGCAAGAAACTTGCCATTCAAAGCTTTACAGTGCAAACAATACAAAGTGCCCTTCTTGGTTCCTTTTGCAATCAGCATGGAACCCTTTTTCAATTTCCACAAACCACCACCAAACAGTGCAATGTAACCATGCAATTCAAGCTAACCAATAGATAGTAAACTCCTCTTGATGCTAGACACATATCTAACATCTTTCAACACAAGCTCTTGCACATTATCCAAAGACAAGTGTACAATGCCAATCCCATCAATATTGCAAGCATGGTTATTTCCAAGATATACTTTTCTGTAACTGCCTCCATTGAACATAGCAAATCACTCCAAGCAAGGAGTTACATGGAAAGAGGCACTAGAGTCTACAATCCAAGTCTGAGTGACACCATCATCAACTGACAAAAGTGCATCAATCACATCAACCTTGGTAATCTACATATCCTGCATGTGACATACAAGGGCATCATAATCTACTGCACATAGTACATTAGCCTCTGCATGTGAGAGCTCCTCTATGACTACACTGGAGGCCACATTGGCCTTTTCCTTGCCTTTGGCTGCCTCTCAGATACACCTGTCTTATCCTCTTTCTTCTTTTTGTCTCCTACAGTCTTCTTTTTCTCTTGTTCCTTCTTGTAGTATCTACAATCAAGCTTTTTGTGACCCTTCCGACCACACTGATAGCAAGTAACATCACTCTTTTCCTTTCCTTTTCTCTTGCTTCTACTTCTCTGTCCACAACATTTGCATTTTCCCTTTCAGCCCTGCCTCTAAGGTTGTACGCTGAGTTGCTACCTTCTCCACTAGACTTACGTCTAATTTATTCATTCAAGATTGAACCCTTCACACCATCATATGAGAGATTGGGGCTATTACTAAGAGAAACCACCAAGGTCTCCCAAGAATCAGGTAGTGTCATGATTAGAAAGATCACCCTCAACTTATCATCAAAATCCAAATAAGCATCCTTCCTGCGCGACCTATTCATTGGTCATCTGCTTCTTCAACCCCGTGAGCCGGTCCCGTTAGGTCACACCTGATTTGTCGAGCAGTCCATGCCATCCGCCAATCTCAATGAAAACTGCACTGTGTGCAGTGACTGTCAGCTTGTACCGTCAACTCTAATACCAATTGTTGTGAGTGGCTATCGCGAAGCGTGAAGATCTTCAACAACAAAAGAGTGAACTAGTGAGTGAGAGTGACAGAGAGAAAGTACGATATGATTAGGGTGTATCAACAATGTGTAGGTACACAAAGAATAAAATGTATTTATACATGTACAACTAAATAATACACGTATATACACAGAGGTGAATAAAGGACCTTTATATCCCAACAACTTTGAACTTCATTTGCACAAGTGCGGCATTATTCAATGTGATCGCCTAGAGTGTTGTAATCTCTCTCTCATATTAATTCATTACTTCCCATTCGTGATCAAGTATTGTTGTGCATCAATTAATTCTTTCAATTTCATTCATTTTCCATTGAATTAATCGCACAATTACTCCACACTTGGGCCAACAATGGTATGAGAGCAAAGTTCGTTCATTACACTTGCCATCACTCGCAATCATTCACTACCAGCCATCACCATTGAGCTCCTCCCGCTCGGTCAACTATCCCACAAGCCATTAGCCCTTGAAACCGGCTCAAGTCTCATTGGTAATTGCACACTTTGTGCCACTATCTTTGCTCGTTGGTTGTCACCCATCACTCAAGATTCAAGCTCTTACAAGCTTGTTTTGAATTGTCAATTGCATACTATCGATAGTCCCTATTGATCCTAGCTACCACCTGAAGAGAGCCACCCCTGAAGTGATACTAGTCACATCAACCCACGACCGACCAACTCACACACCAGTCTGCCTCCCCTCTTCCAATTACTACCACACTGCCTTGTAACACCATCAACCATGTTGCATGTTACTTGAAACCACACTGACCTGCCCATCGTTCCCTGTTCCGAGTAGCTAACTCTCCTGCCGACACGTCATTATGCTCTTGTCGCTTTTATGCATGCCTTTCATTGACTTGCAAATGTGCCATTCAACATGCCAAACGTGTCACCTATCCACATCACTTTCGCCTATTGACCAACCAACCGAAAAGCTCTTTTCACCATGCCACATCAGTCAACCATCTGGCATCTTATTTCCCAACAACCTCAACATTTCAAAAATCGTTTTGAATAAAAGCGATCATTTCTCTCCCTCATTTTTTCAATCAACAGACCACTATTCACACCAACTATCCCTCTCAAACACAAATTGCACCAAAATTGGGGGTTTTTGCCAAACCCACCCAATTTGCTGCCAAGCTTTTGCCTAATTATACCACCGAGATGCCCAAAATTTAGGACTTTTGCCTCGATTCACTTTCTTGGCTCTCGACATGCTCCAAAATCATATTATTTGGTTGTTGACCCTATTTTTTCCCACCATTGAAGACAAATTTAACTATTTTTCCATATTATTAGGTAAATTGATATTTTGTTGTCATTTACATTATTGGAGCATTTCTAGCCATTAATCTCTATTTTAGCATATTGCTGCTCACTGCCTTCATTGGGTAATTTATTTTTGAAAATTATTTTCTACATGTTTCTCTCTCCTAAGCAAAAAAACAGCAAGATAAATTATTATTCTCCATATTATTTGGCTTCATTGAGGTAGACAACAATTCTTCTATCAGTGACTTATTATTATTCAAGCATCCATTTTCTCTCTCTTCACCTGGAAAATGTTATTTTATTGCAGATTATCACTCATGGCCAGAAATAATAATGATTTGTCAAGCATGCTTGGTGCCAATGACAAGCTCGATGGCACCAATTACCCAATGTGGGTTTACACGATGCAACATGTTCTTATTGCGAAGAATCTATAGCATATTGCCAATAGCAGCAAGCAAATGCCGGCTTCTCTAACATCAGCACCACCTCCTGCTTCCACATTGCGAGGTGGCTTTCATGATGCCAAATCATCTTCTTCTTCGACAACGCATCCAACTCAAGATCAAATTTGATGGAATGGCCATGACACCCAAAAGCATACCCTAATCGCCTTAAATCCATGAAGAGTGACATCATTCCACACATCCGATCGTGCAAGACATCCAAGGAGTCAAGATCCATAGCAAAAGCTTACATCATTATATCAAGTGCGCAATGAAGCGCGTGTTGCTTACCTACATAAGCAACTAGAAGATGTTTGCATGGAAGGAGGAGGTAATATGGATAACTATCTCACCAACATCACAAATCTTATTGAGCAATTATTAAATAGTGATAAAGAAGTTCTTAATAACCAGCTTGTTTCCATCACTCTTAATGGTCTACCGGAGTCATACCGAGGTTTTGCTACCACCTTGTGGTTGGTAACTATGAGTAACCAACTTATCTACAACTTCGAACAACTTGTGTCTCTTTTGTTGCACAAGGAGCAAAGCCGTTTGAACCACAATGCCACCATGGCAACCGAACAAGCCTTTTCTACCCATCATCGTGGAAAACCCAAAACCAAGGTGAAAAACAAGGTTGCTGGTCAAAAAACAGCCAACTTTCATGCTAGTCGTTCTTCTTCTTCCACTCCTTCAACATCGAAGATACCCTTCAATCCTAGTTCATCCTCTCCTAATCCTTCCAACGGTACATTCAACAAACCTAAGAGGTGTAATTATTGCCATAAGACAAGGCACGACATCACTGAATGTTGTAAGTGCATTGCATCAAAAAAGAAAAAGGAGTATGATCTTGCTCTTGACAGCGAACTATTCTCTATTTAAGAATTATACCTTTTTCATTCAGTGTTAGTTTGATCGTTCTATTCATGATGTGTGTTTTTCTATTGCTGATGCATCTTCTACTTGGTATTTCGACAATGGTACATCAAAGCACATCACCTCTTGCCGAACATTATTTTCATCCTTCTCTGATGTACATAAGGGGAGTAAAGTTATGTATGCTAACAATGTCTCTTATGCAATTAAAGGCATTGGACATGTGCAGGTTGTCTCCATCTTGGGCACTCCTTTGATATTGCATAATGTTCTCTATGTGCCCAACATCAAGAAGAATCTTATTTCCATTTCAACCCTTGCAACTTTAGGCTTCATGTCATTTTTTATGGCCCCTGCAAAGGGTTTCACATCATTTTTTATGGCCCCCAATGTTCGGTATATCATGACAAGATTTCTTCTTCTATTTTCTTGATAGACACTCTCGCTAAAGGTCTCTATCATCTTGATACTTATGATCAACAACTCCCTAAAAATCCTATTGACAATGCCTTATTAACAAAAGAATCTTTTCATGATACACATTTATCAGAGGCTTGATCACATTAACTATCAAGCATTGATGAAGCTCTAGTCAAAGGATATGGTCAAAGATCTTCCAAAATTTCACTTCCCATCAAATCACATTTGTGAGGTTGTTTACTTGGTAAGATGCATCGATTCTCCTTTCCTAAGGATTCTCATGTTCATTTGCCATCTATTTTGCATCTCCTTCGCACTTATGTTTGTGATCCTATGACGACTAGTTCTATTGGTGGATTTCTATATTTTGTCACATTCATTGATGACAAATCCCGATTCACTTGGGTATATAGGCTGAAATCTAAGTCCGAAGTCTTCTCTTGCTTCCAAACTTTTATTGATATGGTGGAAAACCAAAGCGGCTTCGCATCCGGATCCTTCACACCAACAAGGAGGGCAAATATCTTTCCAAACAATTTTCAAAGTATCTTGCATCTCGAGGTATTCATCAGCAGCGCACTGTTCCTTACTCTCGACAACAAAATGGAGTAGCGGAACGAAAAAATAGATCAATTATGGAGATAGCAAGATGCATGCTGAAGAGTAAGAATTCACCTAATTCTTTTTAGTTCAATAATGTTCTATGTGTCTCTTACGTTTTGAACAAGTGTTCCACAAGAGCCTTAAACACCATCACTCCTTATGAGGCATGGACTGGCTCCAAGCCTTCTCTCTCACACATGAGGATTTTCAGATCATTAGTGTATGCTCATGTGTCTTCTCAAAAAAGGCATAAGCTGGATGATAAGGCTGTTCGCTGCATATTTATTGGATATAGTGCCAAAAGCAAAGGAAACCATCTTTATTAACCCTCCACAAGCAAGGTTAATGTTAGCAAAGATGTTATCTTTGCTGAAAATGCTTCTCACCCCTTGCTGGACTATCAAAAACAACCTACTATTGATGCTTCAATTATCTTTACAACCTCCTACCATTTTTCCATAATGGTTCCATGGCTAATCCTTCTTCTCAGCCTTCATTTACACCATCTACAGATACAATACAGCAGTCTATTGAGCCTGATTTACAGCAACAGCAGTATCATGATACCTTGTTTGAGAACAATCCCCTATTTTTCATCAATTGGAGCATACAAGGGCTGAAATTCAGCAGCCTAAAAGAGTCCCTTGCTGGCTGCTAGACACTCTTCAGGACAGCAAACAACCTCTTGCTTTGGCTGCCCGCACACAAGCCTCTGCTTGTAAGGACCAAGTTAATCTTCTTACATGTGCATTGGTGGCTACAACATGCAATGAAGAGCCTCAAGATGCTTTTTCAAATCATCGTTGGATGGAAGCAATGAAGGCACAAATTGATTCCATCCATGAAAATAACACTTGAGAGCTATGTGACTTGCCTCACAACAAGTGCACTAAGGTACCAAATGAGGTTACAAACTTAAAAGAAAATCAAATGGTACCAAGGGCTATGCCCAACAGCAAGGACTCGACTTTGAGGAGACTTTTGCCCATACATCTCACATTACTACCATCAAGAGAATTATTGCCCTTGCTGCCCACTTTCATTGGGAGGTGCATCAGTTGGACATCAAGACTTCATTTTTCCATGGATATCTTACAAAGAGATATATGTTTCTCAACCTCCAAGATTTGCAATTAAAGGCTCTGAGCACAAAGTATATCGTCTCAAGAAGGCTTAGTATGGTTTAAAGCAAGCTCCACGGGCTTGGTAATCCTGCATACAATCTCATCTATTGCATCATGGTTTTTAGAATAGCCTTACTGAAACCGGTCTATGACTCGCATAAACTAGTCCCTTCAATTAATACCTAGTCTTTTCACATACACACAAACAAAGACCTCACTCCCTCACTCGACACTAGATTGGCCCTGAACTTTGAAGTCTGGCACCCCTTTCGATATTTATTTATCAATTAAAAGATGGAAGGTTAGAAAAAAAAATGAAATGTTTCAAAGTAAAAAATCTGAACAACTTGGATTTCATCTTTTTTGAGCAAATTTCAATTACATAAGGACAGTACAGCATATCCAAAACAACATCCCAAGTAAGAAAACACTTTCTGTGACCACAACTCAATAATTCAAGTGCAAAATTGCAGTTTGCAGAACTCTGTATTTACTGTTTTTACATGTTTCTTGACCTATTCTTAGCCTTATTCCATTCTAGATCTGTTCCATATCAGTTGGACTACAAACCCTTTGACCTTGGTATCATCCCAGCAGTAAATCAATCCCACAAACTGCACTAAATCAAAATTGAAAACCATGTTTCTGTGTGGCATGATCATCACTTTCTTTAGTGCCTACATTGGAGAAGCAATCAATTGCTCCTGAACCTGGACAGTGAGACTCTTGCCTCAACAAAAGACCAAAGAAAACACAGAACTGTACATTCGACGGAATCAGCCCATCATGCAGAGCATTTCCTCTAAGAATAGAGAGAGAGTTGTGACCAGAGGGGGCAAGCTCTACCTCCATACATGAGTCAAAGACGAAGAAGTACTCTCCATAGCTAATGTACTTGCAGCAATCTACCCTCACCCTCTGAAAACTTCCCCCTTTGATTTGCCGCTCTTGCCGATTACGTTTTTTTTTATGCTCTCTCTCTCTTTTGGAAATTTCTGTCCAAATTGTGACACATGGCATACACGTAACAACTTTCCTGTTTAAACCTTCTAGTCTGAAATTCTCCATGATTGGTGCAAAATTTGACCTCGACACAAACCACAGAATTAATCCTCGTGCAAAAACGAAGATCATGACGCGAACAAATTTTGGGGTCCAAAAATAGTAACTCCTTAAATTTTAGGGATGATGACCCTTGTATTCATCAAGTTGTTCTAAGAAACTTTTATCATTGCAACCACATCAAAAAGTGTAACTTGACTCAGTTACGGTGACTTTTATTACGTGAGCCATGTGCATCTTTTGTCTTGGCCAGGCTCATTGTCCTACACCATCTCCCAAACAGTCCCAAACCACTGGCATTTGTTGGAGTGCGCGGGTAGCGGAAGCGTGAAGATTTGCAGCAGAGAAAGTGAGCAGGTGAGTGAGAGTAAGAGTGACGAATCGATTTGTGTGTACCAACAATGTGTTGGTACACAAAGAAAAAAATGTATTTATACTTAGGGCATGTAAGGGTGCATTCACATGTATAACATAACAATACACGTATAAAATGCACGGAGGTGAATAAAGGACCTTTACATCCCAACAACCTCCCACTTAAAGATCCGGAGTGAACCTTTAACCAACTCCCACTAGTCGTATGCAATGCTCATCCTGAGCCTTGCCTAGACTTTTAGTGAGAACATCTGCAGGGTTGTCCTGTGTTTTGATCTTGGTCAATGTGATTAGACCATCCTCCACATTGCACATCAATATGCTTTGTGCGTAAATGATACATGGCATTTTTAGCCAGATACACAGCACTCTAGCTATCACATCCCAACACTGGAGTACTCATAGACATACCGAGATCCTCTGCGAGTCTACTCAACCATATAGCTTCCTTAGAAGCTTCAGTAACTGATATGTATTCAGCTTCAGTAGTACTCAGTGCTACAATGTTCTGCAACCTGAAGCACCAAGAGACGGCCCCTCCAGCAACTGTAAAGACATACCCGCTAATGGACCTGCGAGTCTCTAAGTCACCTACCATGTCTGCATCACAATAACCCTGCAGATTAAGAGCACCCTGCCCATAGCAGATACACTTTCTTTGTGTACCCTTCAGATATCTAAGAATACACTTGACAGCCTCCCAATGTGGTTTGCTAGGATTTGACATAAACCTGTTGACAATTCCCACTACATGAGCAATGTCTCGACGAGTAGCATACATAAGAGAGCCACAAGCTGATGCATAAGGGACTCCCTTCATAGCATTGTCTTCCATGTCATCTTTTGGGTTGTTGGCTTTACTAAGCTTAAGGTATGGAGGTAAGGACACTCCGAGAGGCTTAGCTTCAGCCATGTTAAATCTGTCCAGTACCTTTTCAATGTACTTTTCTTGAGATAAAAACAGCAATTTCTGCATTCTATCCCTACGAATCCTCATGCCCAATATATGCTTTGCATTCCCCAAATCTTTCATGGAAAAAGCTGATTTCAGCTGATCTTTGAGGGCATCCAAGCTAGTCTTTCTCTTCCCAGCTAGCAACATATCATCCACATATAAAACAAGTATGATAGGGCTGCCATCTGTATCCTTTTTCATATACAAACAATGATCTGCATGGCTGCGTATAAACCCATGAGAGAGCATAAAAGTGTCAAACTTTTTGTACCACTACCGTGGTGCTTGTTTCAGCCCATATAAGCTGTGTTTTAGTTTACATACCAATTGCTCTTTTCCAGGAACTACAAAACCCTCGGGCTGTTTCATGTAGATCTCCTCATCAATGTCACCATGCAAAAAAGTTGTTTTCACATCCATTTGATACAGCTCTAAATCCAATACAACAGTGAGAGCAAAAAGCACACGTAGTGTGGTCATCTTCACGACAGGTGAGAAGACCTCCTGGAAGTCAATCCCTTCCTTCTGTGCATACCCTTTGGCAACCAATCTTGCCTTGTACTTGGGTTTCCCATCAACTGTCTTTACTTTGTAAACCCATTTGTTTGGAAAAGGCTTTCTTCCTTTGGGCAACGACACAAGATCCCAAGTATCATTAGCATACAGAGATTTAATCTCTTCCTGCATAGCTAGCTCCCACTTATTGCTGAATTTGCATGACTTAGCCTCTTTATATGTCAGAGGCTCACCCTCATCAGTAAGCATCACATAATGCAAAGAGGGGTCATACCTATGTGGCTGCCTTCTTAGGCGTGTAGACCTGCGTACCCAATGATCTACATTCTCAGGAATCGGATCTACATCTGGAGGCATGTTATTTTCAGCATTTATTGGCTGCTGTAAGCCATTTTCAACATGTTGTTCATGCTGTACAGCACCTTCATTTTCATTTCCAGCACCTGCATTTTCATAATCAGCAAGTCTATCTTGCTGTCCATGACCTCCCTGTGCTTCTATTTGCTATCCATCATCATCTCGCTCAAAGATAACCGGCTGATCATCAGTTTCAGCCTGTGGTACAGCACCATGAGGCTCATCATTTGAAGTAATAGGCGGCTGTGAATTCTGAAATTTGACCTTTTTCATGTCTTCATCAGAGGCTAAAGTACTTTTCAGCAACTTTGCCTCATTAAACACAACATTACGGCTGCGAACAATTTTCTTGGACTGAGGTAGTCACACTCTATAGCCAAATTCACCCTCATCACCATAGCCCATGAAAATGCCTTTGGTCGATTTCGGGTCAAGTTTATTCCTCAGCTCATCTCTAACATGCACAAAAGCATCACAGCCAAATATTCGTAAATGGTCATATGAGGCTGGTTTGCCAGACCAAACCTCCTCAGGGATGCCATTGTTTAAGGACCTGTTTGGAGAGCGGTTGCAAATGTAAACCGCGGTTTTAAGTGCCTCTCCCCAAAATTCATGAGGGAGATTAGCAGTGGACAGCATGCACCGCACTCTCTCACATAGGGTCCTATTGTATCTTTCAGCCACACCATTTGAAGAAGGGCTGTAAGGGGCTGTAAGCTCCCTCTTGATCCCATGCAAGTCACAAAAGGACTTAAATTCATTAGATGTGAACTCACCCCCATTATCAGTTCTCAAGCATTTCAACTTTCTACCTGTCTGAGTGGTCACGAATGCATGAAAAGTTTTAAAAACAGCAAACACTTCACTTTTCTTTTCCAACAAACAAACCCAAATCTTCCTGGAACAATCATCAATAAAAGAGGCAAAGTATGCAGCACCACCCCACGATTTCAAAGGCATGCTACATACATGAAAATGCACTAAGTCCAAGACATTTGACTTACAGGAGACACCAGAGTAAAAGGAATTTTTCATTTGCTTTCCAAACTGACAGTCATTACAAAAATCAAGTTTAGAGCATTTTCCATCAACCCTCTTCAAAGAGGTGAGGACATCAAGTCCTTTCTGGCTCATATGGCCTAATCGCACTCAAGTGCTTAGCTGCAGACTTGGACTCATCCAGCCGCATATTCACCAACTTGCGCATTAAATGCGCCTGATTAACAGGTGTGGTGATCTCATAGGTAGTTTTCAACTTCTCCCATATTGCATGACCAATGTCTAAACCCTTAATGTCGGTCAAAATGTCATCAATGACACCCATCTTTATATAAGCCACACCCTTTTTATTGACTTTGGCCCAATCCGCCTCAGACATTTGTGCGGGTTTATCCATTTGCAAAGCATCCTCACAATCCTTTAAGAACAGTATGCCCTGCATATGATCTTTCCAAAGATCAAAGCCCTGACCATCAAATCGCTTGATTTCCATCAAACTTTTAATGTCAGAACTGGAAGAAGTTGCAGCCATTTTATCACAAGTACAAGTGTAAATGCACTGAACTGCAAGAGCACAAGCTAAATCAGCAAATACACTGCTGTTCTTGCATAACCAGCAATAATCCTCTGTTGTTTTTACATAAACCAGCCACTGCACAAGCAAATAATGCAGAAATTTATCAAATTCTGCACAAAATCCCAAATTTCCAGGTCCAAATGTGCGCAAATGTCAGCCAAACTGACTCAGCTGAGCAAAATTACATCAATACATGAAAAGCCCCAATTTTTCTTGGTCCAATGCCAAGAAATTTTACTCGGATGAGCAAAATTTCAACAAATTGGAAAAATCCCCAAATTAATTGAGGTCAATGCGCACAATGTCTACAATTTCTGACACAGATGTCACTGTCAAGCATAAACAGCATCAAATCTGGGAAAAGCCCCAAATTTCTAGGTTCAAATTTGCCCAAATCTGAGAATTGTGCTTGCGCGCGCGCACTCCCGTCAGTGGCAAAGGGGCTGCTTGCAGTAAACCTTAGAAAAATTTAAAAATTTTCTGGAAGAAAAATGTGTCGAATCTGCAGCCGTGGGCCTTGCACCTGCCCGTCAGCCCATCGCCTGATGCCATGCAGCATGTCGCTGTCGCCTGATGCCACGCAACCTTGCGCCTGCCCGTCAGCAAGAAAACTGTTGCCTCAGCTGTCGCTTCAATTTCGTGACCTGCCGCCTGCAGGGAAACTATCGCCTGCAGGGAAACTGTCGCCTGCACTCCTGTGAGCTGTCGCCTGCAGTCACTTGGTCAGGCACGACCTGTGTGAGCTGTCGCTGGTTAGACACGACCACTCCTGTGAGCTGTCGCTGGTCAGACACGACCTGTGTGAGCCTGCCAGGTCAAAAACGACCTATGTATTTCGCACGAGCGAACACTGAAGATGTCTCGCACGAACTCGGAGGAGCGCGAGCACCTTAACCGCAACTCTGATAGCAGTTGTTGGAGTGCGCGGGTAGCAGAAGCGTGAAGATTTGCAACAGAGGAAGTGAGCAGGTGAGTGAGAGTAAGAGTGACGAATCGATTTGTGTGTACCAACAATGTGTTGGTACACAAAGAATAAAATGTATTTATACTTAGGGCCCGTAAGGGTGCATTCACATGTACAGCATAACAATACACGTGTAAAATACACGGAGGTGAATAAAGGACCTTTACATCCCAACAACATTCTATTCTTCAATGCCCATTCAATCCTGTCCCAAGGCTCAAACAAACCCTTTCTCATAAATTTGGTAAGTCCTTTCAACAACAAAGAGTACTCTACTCTTGTATGCCACAACTCGGTCATTCTGCATTAATACAACACCAATGTTGTTTCCACATGCATCACACTGCACTATGAATGGCTTAGACAGATCTGGCAAAATAAATATTAGATCTGTAGTCATTTTTCCCTTCAAACATCTATATGCTGATTTCTCTTTGTCAGTCCATTGCCATTTGACATCCTTCTTTTCAAGAGCATCTAAAGGAGAAGCAATCTCTGCAAAGTGTCTTACAAATCTTCTGCAATAAGAGCATAGGCCAAGGAAATTGCGCACATCATGAATGGTTTTCAAGTCTGGCCAAGAGATAAAGAAAATTCTATTCATCGTCCTATTAAACGTGGCAGGAGCATTGGTCAATCCAAACGGCATGACTGAAAATTCATAGAGACCAAATGCCGTTCTAAAAGCAGTCTTATGGATATTCTCTGGCCTGATTTTGATCTGATGGTACCCACTTTTCAAATCTATCCTGCTAAACATTCCTGCTCCCAATAATCGATCAAGAATGTCATCTATCCTCAGAATCGGAAACCTATTCTTGACTTTGTTCTTATTCAAGGCTCTATAGTCAATATACATTCACCAAAAGCCGTCCTTTTTCTGAACTAGCAACACATGTAAACAAAACGGGAAACTATTGGGCTGAATTAGTCCCTTCTCCAAAAGCTCATTAACCTGTGTCATAATCTCTTTCTGCTGCATTGCACTGACCCTGTACGGTGGCGTATTGGGCAAACTAGTCCCTGGAATAATTTCTATGGTATGATCTTCAGGCCTCTCAGGGGATAACTCTCCTGGTAACAAATCTGAGAAACAGTAACTAAATTTATCCAAGAAAGCCCTTTTACTTTCATCTAGTACAGACACATTATTGTCAACTTCATTAACTTGCTTTGCAAAAACCAAGTACGCAAAAATATGATTTTTCGTTACAGAAGTAATTGCATAAGCAAAAACAACTAGGACAGACTCTCTTTTAAGCCTCACATCTAACACATAAGTTTTACCCTTATGTACAAGAGTAATCGTTCTGTTATAAGTATCCAAGATAGCACGCTTTCTATGGCATCATGGAATACCCAACAGAACATCACAACCCTCTAAAGGCATAATATGGAACTCCTCTGTGTCCACATAGCTCTAAATATGCATACGGAGTTTGCCAAGAATGGAGGTGACAGGTTCAATATGTCCTAGGCATGCCAAATAAGTCTATCCAACTGGTCCCATTTCCTCAGGACGTATATCCAGCTTAGGTGCCAATGCCGGTGAGATTAAGTTTGCGCGAGCTCCAAGATCAAAGCAAATAAGCACTGTGGAATCTCTGATCTTTCCCCAAGCTCTGCACAATTATTTAGCATCATCAACTGGTTGATCTCCCACCGTATCAGGCACTAAGCTAATGCTAGGCTTCTTTTTACTTGGCGCATCTTTATCCTCCGCATCTTTAGAAGATTGTTGTGGGCACTTGGAAGCAATATAGCCTTTATGTTCACATATGAAGCATTTTCCAACCATCATTAAAGCCTTTCTTCCTTCAAATGATTTGCCAAAAAGTGGCCTCTTCTGTCCTTTGCCTTGTTTAAAAGAAGTTTGAGGCTGTTGCTGAAAACTTTTCTTCCAAAAATACTTCTTTGTAAAGCTAGTCTTTTCTGACTCTTCTTCTTGCCAAGATCCTACTTAAACTGAGAATCTTTCTTTTCAGTGCCTTTGCCACACCAACATTTTCAATTAACTGTACTATATTTGTAACCCTGGTCTTGGTACAGTAATCCTTGATGGCTTCGGGCAAATAGCAACAGTACTTTTCAATTTGTTCTGTCAGGGGCACTGTCCTATAAGAACTCACGGACAAAAGTACTTCCTAAAATTTCTTATTGTACTCTTCTAAATCTGCACAATTTGTTCTAACAAGGGCACTGTCCTGTAAGAACTCACGGACAAAAGTGCGTTCCAAAATTTCTTATTGTACTCTTCTAAATCTGCACAATTTGCCGCGTCCAATTTATGCCATGCAATCATGACATCTACTTCAAACGTATTAGTTAACCATGAAGCTGCAAACAACTGTTTGAAATGGACCCAAGTGGCACGTGCATGTCCTTGCATCAACAATATGTTCCACCACTACAAAGCATTACCTTTCAAAAATGTTGTAGCCTTTCCGTACCTTAGAAGTCTCAGTAAAATTCCCTCCAATGTAACCTACATCAAACTGTTGTATAAATGTAAAAGCTTTCTACTTACCTTGCATACCACTGAAGGTTTCAAACTTTAATGCCTGACCACTCTCTTTATAGTCTTTAGGCTTTGCCCTTTTTGGTGTCAGGTTGTCATAGACAAGTGCGTGTAAAAAGGGGAGTCCCTCAGGCGTATTATTAGCATTAATTTCACCTGTCTTAGCTGCCATATGCCCACTAGGCTGAAAAAAACCAGCCAGTGCATTTTGAACTCTAGGCATCAAATAAGGACTCTGTAAAGTCGGATAACCGGACTGTAGATTAATATTAGCATAAAGTGGATTTGCTACCTCAATAGGCATCATTCCTAGTGACCATCTTGGCAAGTATCCCTAATAACCTGTGGGTAATCTAGCCATTGCTTGAAAAACTGACCCACCACCAAAGTAACATCAACTAAAGAAAAGAAAAATAAAATATTTATATAAGAAAAATAAAATATTTATATAAGTAAATAAGAAAAGCAAACTGCAAAAAGTATCGCCACCTGGTGACACCTACCAAAGCTACTCTTTACATTTAACATTAGGGATCTTATTTTATTATTCTTGTGCTTTATGTTGATGACATCCTTGTTACTGGGAACAATGTTGATCAAATTGCAGCATTTAAGGCTGATTTACAGCAAACATTTGCCATGATAGATCTTGGTCTACTTCACTATTATTTGGTTATCCAATTTGCCATCATTGAGGGGAGCATCATTATGAAACAATCATTGAGGGAAGAATCATTATGAAACAATCCAAGTACAATGGACAACTTCTTCAACGCTTTCAATTTGAGGATTGCAAGCCCATGTCTACTCCCTTGGAGCCTGGTTTTAGATTCACTTCTGATAATAGTAGTGGATCCTTTGATACTACTTTATATCAACAGGCTATTGGATGCTTGATTTATCTATATCACACGAGGTCGATCTTTAGGTTGATGTCTTCCAATTGAGCGGACACATGCACAACACTTCAGTACTTCATTAGCAAGCAGTGAAGCGTATCTTTCCATATCCTAAAGGCACCCAAGATCTTGGCCTTCTCTACAAGGCTAATTATTCACTCTCATTGCATGGATATTCTGATAGTAATTGGACTGGATGTTCAGATTCTTCTCTCTCTAATAGTGGCAACTACTTATTCTTGGGTACATCTCTTGTTTCTTGATTTAGCAAGAAACAAACTACAGTTACAACTTCCATTTGTGAAGCTGAATACAATGCAGTGTATACAACCACAATGGAGTGTGTTTGGCTCTACAAGTTACTTGCAAATCTTCATATGCACTAGACGGCTCCCACTAACAACTAGAGTGCTTTGGCCATTGCATGGAACCCAATGTTCCATGCCTGCACAAAGCATATAGAAGTTCATTATCATTATATTCATGAGCGGATATCAACTAGAGAAATAAAGTGGTCTTACATACCCATTGACAGCAACTTGGTAGATCTTTTCACGAAGGCTCTTCCTAGGCCAAAGTTCCAAGCTTTTCTGCAAGCTTTGAACTTGATTCCATTTTTTCCATGATATATCATACTTTCTACTATCATAGGTTGCTATATCTACTTGAATGAACTTGTGCAACCATGACCTTATATTGCTTTTTATTTTCTAGGATTCTATCATTTTTTCCTAGATCAGTCCACCCATTTCATAAAGGGGCATTTGTAGACCATCTCATGGGCTACACGCTGATGCTCTTTGATCCATGAACCAAGCTCCCTAGGCATTTAAATTGTCATTGAATGCAATTGTTGCTCCTAGTGTCCTAGCACTAATAAGTGACGCTAGGTTTAGGTTATTTCAACATCTTGTATGACAATTAAACCATTAGGGCTTCATTTTTTATTATTTAAAAACACTTCGTGCCTCATTTACACAAGTGTGAATGCTTGTTTTGCTGATGATTCCGAGGAGAGTACAATGACACTCATGCTATTGATTTCACTAACCAATGTACTTGAGACAAAGTTACTTAAGGTATGCAATACACTTCTAGTGTATGATGGTCTATGTGTTAATTGTACACATAGCCTTACAGTAATATATGAAGAGGAATAAAAAACTCACTCGATTTTAGTGAATGTCCAGCAAGCAATTAACCTGATGATTCATGATTAGTGTTTAGAAAACACTATTGTCAAGCTTAGTGAAGTGCTTGAATGGAACCCGATTGGAAGTAGGCTTCCTGATTGTTTAGTGATATCCATTGAGCATGCCCAAGAGCTTTAGAATCTGGAATAGGCTTCAGAGACTCTGCTTCAGTGATTAAAATCACTATTAATGAAGCTCAGAGTGAAACATGACTAAATGTCAAGCTTGGAGCTTGTTGGCTATGGCTGCCCAAAAAAACACAGTTAGGGTTTGGCAGAGATCTCTCTCTGTGAGAAGAATTCCCAGAAACCCTTTTAGCTGAGGATAGCCCACTTGGGGGGCTATCAAAGCCCCAAGATAGCTGCACGGATTGCGCCGCCTGCTACGTGTACAGCAGCCCGAATTCTACGCTGTCAAAAACTGCGCCTGTTTCTGAGATTCACGCAATGCTGCCCACGCCATCGACTAATCTTGAGGTCTATCGTGTCATGCTGCCCTGAGATAGACAAGAAATCCCTAGAAGAAATCAGAGGGAGATATGGCCTCCTTTGTCCTTCCCAAGTCCTCCAATGGAGGTAGGTTGCACGCAGCTATGGAGGAAAGAAGGATAAGGTGAAGGAAATGATAGCTCATGATAATAGCTAAGGCTGAGGGAAGCCGAGGAGATCAAAGATGGCTCTGATACCATGTTGAGAATCAGAGTTTGCAGCATTGGAGTGTGTGCACAAGAGGGAGAGGAGAGCTCAAAGTACAAGAATGAAATCTTGCTTACTAAGTTGCTTAGAGTACAACTTGGGTACACTCTCTCACCCTTGATAGTGACCCATAGGCTGTTTATATAGCCCTTGCCAGCTAGGGTTAGGGTTTCCCCTACCCCTAGGGCTATTCACACTCATCTGCCCTTATACTCCCTTGCTTACAGTGAGTTCCTATGCCAATGCCTGTCTTCTAACACCTTTGATAGGCCAAAACACAAACATAAAGACAAGAAGAAAAATGACATATCCAAGGAGGGCTCCACTAGCCGCAAGTGTGGCAAGGCAAAGCAAATTCAAGAAAATTTGCCCAAATAAGAATGAGAAGGACAAAAAAGAGACATCCAAAAGGATTCCAAAGTCTTCAAAGGCAGGATCTACTCCATCTTCATCAATGTTTCTATAATTGAAGGTATTGGAGCCATCACCCTCCCATGATGCTATTACATCCTTGGACATCCAAATGGGCACTAGTAGCATTAGTCACAATGGTTATAAAGCAACTTAGTGTGAATACACTAAGTACACTTCAAGATTAAGGCAATCAAGTCTTACTCATAGAGCTCAGGGCTCTATTGTGCACATCATTGTGTGATCACTACTCTTGGACCCTTGGCCAATTGATCAACACATCCGTACACCCGGATGGTGTGGATTGGTGGCATAGGATGCCATGTTTCAACCCTTGGGATGTGGCCGTCACCTCGAGTATTGCTAACTCCTAATCTTGAGGATAAGCCTGTCTGTCTACGTTTACTCCAAGGTCAAGGCAATCGAGTCCTACTTATAGGACTGAAAGCCCTACTCTACACATCATTTTGTGATCACCACTCTTCGACTCTTGGCTGGTTGATCAACACATTCGCACACCCGGATGGTGTGAATTGGTGGTTTAGGACACCAACCCTTGGGATGTGGTCATGACCTCGAGAACTGCTAACTTCTAATCTTGGGGTAATATTGGAAAATGACAACTAGCTATGGAGGAGAGAAAAGGGAGACAATGAGAGTGTGCTGAAGCAAAAGAGTAGAATGTACTTAATTGAACAAAAAGAATGAAAGGTACAAGATAGGTCTAACATAGACCTAGCTCTAACTCAACTAGAATTAACTAACTCTAACTCCAAGAGTGGTGACATAACTTGTAACTTTAGTTGTGTTTACACTAAGAACTTAAAAAAAACTAAACACTAAACATTAGACACTACCCATAGAATTGGCAAATTCTAACACCCCCCTGCAATGCCAATGTGGTAGAGTGCAAGAATGATCAATCATCAAAGGGTAGCAAGTTTAAGCACTTGCGAAAAGCCTCGAACTTCTCAGGAGGTAGTGCCTTGATGAAAATGTTTGCAACATTTTCTTGTGTAGGAACATACATCAAGATGATCTCTCCTATATAGTATCCCTCTCTGACATAATGTTAATGCACCTCAATATGTTTCGTGTGAGCGTAAAACACAAGATTTTGTGCCACTACAATAGCACTCTGACTGTCTGAAAGAATGGATGTGGGACCCTCCAATGGTAAATGTAGATCAGCCAACAATTTGCGCAACACATTCCACCGTTGCCGTGAAAGCTGCCATGTACTCAGCCTCACAAGACGAGATAGCCACTGTAGATCGTTTCTTGCTTAGCCATGAAATGCATGAACGGCCTAGAAAGAAACAATCTTCACTAGTAGACTACCTAGTATTTGCATCACTCGCCTGATTTGAATCACTATATGCCTGTAATTGCAAGTCTCCCCACTTCGGAAATAATAATGCATGTGACTCAGTACCTTGCAAGTATCTCAAGATCCGCTTAACAACTTGCCAATGGATAGTCCGTGGGCTATGCATATACATGCTCACCTAAGATACTCCATATTGAATGTCAAGGCATGCGTTGCAAAGATAAATAAGACACAACCCAGCTGTAAATTGCAATATCAGATATCTCTTCACCATCATGCATAGACAACTTTAAGCGTAGCTCCATAAGAATGCATATAGGTTTGCAATCTTGCATATTAAACTTATGTAACAGCTTATCCACATTGTATGTCTGTGATATGATGATACCATTTTGGGTGAACTAAATCCCCAAATAATAGTATAGACAGCCCATATCTGACATAGCAAATGCATGTTTTAATTCAGCCTTGAAATCTGCAATTTTTGCTTCTGAAGGTATCAGATATCTCTTCACCATCATGCATAGACAACTTTAAGCATAGCTCCATAAGAGTGCATATAGGTTTGCAATCTTGCATATTAAACTTATGTAACAACTTATCCACATTCTATGACTGTGACATAATGATACCATTTTGGGTGAACTAAATCCCCAAATAATAGAATAGACAACCCATATCTGACATAGCAAATGCATGTTTTAATTCAGCCTTGAAATCTGCAATTTTTGCTTCTGAAGTTCCAATGAGCAACATGTCATCTACATAAACAATAATAATTTGCAAGTCCCCCCCTTCATTTATACTGTATAGAGTAGAAGCAATTGAACTGTTTTGAATCCAATGGCCAAATATGCATCGATTTTAGAGTACCATGCACAAGGAACCTGTTTGAGACCATGAAGAGCTTTGTTTAGCTTGCATACCATGTGCTCTTTCCCCTTAACCACAAACTATGGAGGTTGTGACACATAAACATCCTCGTGCAAATCCCCATTCAAGAATGTTGTTTTAATATCCAACTGATGTACCTTCCAAACATAATTTGCAACCATAGCAATAACACATCTCACCCTACTCAGATGGGATGTAGGAGCAAAAGTCTCTTCAAAGTCTATGCCCTTCTTTTGTGCATAGCCTTTTACTGCCAACCATGCTTTGTATTTGTCCATGGTACCATAAGCCTTGCGTTTGAGTTTAAAAACCCATTTTGTGTCGAAGGACTTCTGCCAAGTGGTAAATCCGCAAGATCCTATATACTGTTAGTGGCAATAGAATCTAACTCATCCTACGTGGACTACATCCAATATACATCTTGCTGAGCTTCGTCCAAGGAAGTAGACTCATCATCATCAGCAGTGAGCTCATAAATACATGCTCATCACAATCATCTACTTCCATAAAATCAGCCAAATGGATCCCTCTGCATCATGTGTTACAAGTCTAGCAACCCTTCTAGTGCGTTGAGCTAAAGGAGCATCCATTTTACTCTCCTAGAGAGGTTGTAACAACCATCTTGGGACTGTTTTTGCTACATTTGTAACAACCCTTTCATACTATATTGCATCTTCCACTGCATGTGGCAAATCATCATCAATGCCCCGTTGTTCAGACGCATATGGTGTAGCAACAACTTGCTATATTATGTATATCCAGTCATTAACAAGCATGGACTCCAAAGAAAGTGGCAAGAGACCCTCAAAATACCACCAATGTTATGGGTGGCTAGCATTTGAAACTGATCATGTGAAAATGCAACATTTTCAAGAAATATGACATCCCTACTAACCAAAACTTTATTTGTGCATGGGTCATACAAGCAATAGCTTTTGCTTTCCGAACTATAGCCAATAAATATGCATTTTACAGCCTTGTCATAAAGCTTCCCCTGAAGCTCTTTCGGAACATGTGCATAGGTTATGCAACCGAACATCCAAAAGTAATCAACCTTGGGTTTCTTGCCATGCCAAGCTTCAAATGAGATGATCTTTAGTACCATAGTGGGTGCCCAATTCAACATATGATTTGCACGCTAGAGGCCTTCTAACCAAAACGTATGAGGCAATCCCTTGCTTTTCATCATACAACGAGTAATCTCCATAAGAGTGTGATTCTTCCTTTCAACAACACCATTCTGCTAAGGAGTCACTCCAATAGTGGCTTGATATGTAATGCCATGCCATCATCAAGCAAATACGAGACATGTACTCCCCCCCTCTATCCGTGCAAAGCGTCTATACTTTCAAGCCAATTTCAGCCTCAAGCTTTGCAACAAGATGTTTAAAATGCATAAACATATCAGATTTTGCTTTCAACCCATATACCCATGTATATCAAGAGTAGTCATCAATAAATGTAATAAAGTAAAGACGACCTCTAAGTGCACGTGTCCTCATGGAACCACAAACATCAAAGTAAATAAGTTGCAATTTCCACACAGCATGCACTGCGCCATCCTTTTTTAAGCCAAATCTATGCATCTTGCCCAAAATACATCCCTTTCGTGAATGAGGAGGAGTCTCCATTGGAGACAATGCATCTACCATATGACACCTCTGAAGGGTCCCAAACTCCCAAAACTCATATATCCATAACGAGCATGCCATAGCTCCGCATTCTGCATAGCGGCCAATAGAGTAGTCACTACTAGAGCATCATGAGACTGTGTGCATCATAGGTATCCCATAAAAACAAACCCTTATTCAAGGTTCTAGACAACCTGAGTACATAATATGTCTCCTTTTTCTCTAACAATGCATTTGTCATCCTCAAAGATGACCTAAAAGCCATGCTTTTTAAAAGCAATGATAGACGACAAGTTCTTTGTAATGCCAAGCACAAATAAGACATCTAGAAACATGAAGTCAGAACCATCTGCAGCAATAATAGTGACTATCCCAATGCCAATAATATCATAATTGTTGTTCGCAAATGTAACACGCTTCCCAACAAGGGCTGAATACAAAGATAAAAACAAACACTTCCTAGAAGTGATGTGCTTTGAATCTACATTATCAAAATACCATATTTACTGCATTTCAACAACAATAAATACTAAATCAATCATTGAAGAATCATAACTGCAAGTCAGGAATGCATAGTCCCCCTCCACAAAGTTGACTAAAGCACCACAATTAGTAGATTTGCTGCCTGATGTCTCTTGGGCAGCCAAACTGGAGTCCTTTTTCTTCTCTTTGGCTAATCTCTTATGGCATTCATCAATATAGTGACCCGGCTTCTTGCAATAATGACATTTTTCCTTCTTTTTAGACTTTTCTATGTCTTGGACAATCTTATTTAATGGTTGTCCAGCTTCAACCTTTTGCTGATTTTTTGTGTTTTGCTTGACTTTTCCTTTGTCTTTGTACTTGGAAAGCATAGCCACATACCCTAAACACAATGCAGCATTCTTCCAAGTCTGTTCCTCTTGCAACAGGAGGCCTTCCAGCTTCACAAATGTAAGGGGCTACTACCCTCCTCAGAGACATCATCAAGGAGGTGCAGAAACCAAGATATGACTCAGGAAGAGAGTTCAATGTGATGTTTACCAATTCAGCATCCTAAATGATTTCATCCACATCGAGCAGTTGCTCACGAAAATCCTGTGAGCAAGGTGATCTGTCATGCTAACACCCCTATCCATGTTTACATTGGCCAACTCTCTACGGAGATAAGATATTCTAGCCCTGTTACCTACTGCAAACATATGCCCAAGTATATTCCATGCTCATTTTGAGATCTTACAAGATTGGATGAGACCCTGGGGATCAGTCACTTACTACAGCTGCTCAACAACCTGAAGATGATATCAGCTATTATTGATTGGTCTTCTCTTACACCTGGCTGTCTCAAAAGGTCCTCCAATGGCTATAGATCAAACCAGTATCATCCTCCTTGCTCTCTCTTGCAAGCTGAATACACTAAAAATGCCTCTCTTCAACCTCTAAAGACATTTTCCAATCTTGCATGGGCATTTTTGACAAGTGGCAATCTTTGCAAATGGTTTTTCTACATTATCTATATTTAAATATTAATTTTCCGTCTTTAAATGCTGAAAATTAATCTAATAATTATTTCGATGTCCAAAAAAATAATCTGACTCGCCAATAATTGAATCGGATAGACAACTTTCATTCTCGAGTATCTCTGCATCATCTTTGACCATTAGATTGGCATTAAGTACCACCAAACGCAACTTCTCTAGTATCACCAATTGACACTTATGGCCAAAATGAATGACCTAGGCTAACAACTAACACCAAATATCACCAAGTACTTGAGTGTTATAACTTAGAGCAACTTTTGCCATTGACATCCCGTGATTTTCTTGGATCTCGGGCTCGTAAATTTACTCTTATCCCAATTACACCTAACATATGCAACATTTACTTAATCATGTGATTAAAAATTAATCCACATGTTAATTGAGATTTCAAAAATACGTGTTCTCATGACAACTCTCCCTCTTAAAATCCTTGCAATCATTCTCGATTACACTGCCAAATGCATCAAAAGCACAATAGTGGATTGGAATTTCTACAAGGCATCATAGTTAACACAACATTGCGCACTACTCCTCAACCATTACATATGTCCAACGCATGCTAAAAACTACCAGTCAATCATAACATAACATAAGACTCCCAAAGAATCTTAAAAACATTGCCAAATTATCATGTCACATATCCATTTCTCATGAGCTCAACTCATCTAGCAAAACCAAACTATAGCATAACATAACCAAGTATAAACCATAGCTAAAACAGCAATGGCATCATAACATATATTGTTGTCCATGGAACTAGATGTAAATCATTGAAAACTGAGCATAATTTAATCATAAACTAATCACTTAATGATTTGAGAACTGATCACAAACTCAATGCAAAAACTCGCCAGCAATCAATGCAAAAACTGATGTAAAACTAATCCCAAAAATGACTATAAATGATTCTCAAGCTAATCAAAAATTAAGCTGAAACTGATTAGAATTTTTATCTCAAAATTAAGGCAAAATTCATGCCAAATTGTCTGGGTGAAACTCATACTCATATGCATATATCTCATAGTGACAAATTGCCTGGCTGAAACTCATACTCATATGCATATATCTCATAGTGACTAGTACACTAAGTAGTAACCTCATGGCAAACATACACTCAGCACAATACCTTGGATGCATGCTGAATACATCTGAGATCCACTACATACGAGAGTTGTCCATAAGTGAAGAAGTGAAAGTGATACCTCTCCCTTGAGCATCATACAATACTCTGAACCCCTGCTCGCTTGAACCTGATGGAGCTTGAACTAAAGTCGGCTCTAACTAAAAGGCATCTAGGTAAAGTTGCGACAACTAAGGATGGTCTGCCAAGCTAACCACTTCCATCCATTTGACATACATTGGTGAATAATTCTTAAATTTCACCAAGTATCTCTTGGAAACTTTACTTTTGGTATTTCTTTCCTTATGAGCCAAAATCTACTATTGTACTAAAATCTCATCCAACTCCTCAATCTCAGGCCTAATTTTAGCAAGCATATACTCTGGCACATCACCATGAAAAGGCCTTAACAAGCTAACATGAAAGGGATTGTGTATCCGCCAATGTGGAGGTAATTTCAACCAATATATCACAGTACTCATCTTCTCCAACACCTGGAGAGGCCCATAGTATCTCGTACTCGACTTAAGATTCAATCTTTTGTTGGGATATAAAGGCCCGGTAACCTCCGTGTATAGTATACACGCATTATACATGTGAATGTACCCATTACGTGCCCTAAGTATAAATACATTTTATTCTTTGTATACCAACACATTGTTGATACATTGTTATCGATTCGACCTTTCACTCTCTTACACCCTCTCTAACTATCACACTCTCATGATCACTCTTGCTCGATCTCCATCTCTCTCAATTGTGCCCCTCTTGCTCCAACAACTGGCATTAGAGCACAAATTGTGCATGCTTCCCGAGACCACTGACTGACAGGCGACAATCATCTCACAAACAGGTTGAGCTCGCGAGGGGCCACAGGCAGACGTACAACAACAAGCGTGGCGTGCAAGCGACGAGGCAATGGCAAGCGTGACAAGACTAGGCTGCAGTGGGCAATCGGACAATAGCAGGCGCCAACATAACCAACAGTCGCGACCTGCAAGGCACACAAGCACCAAACACGATGTGCCAGCGACCAACACAAGAGCAGCGCGACCAACATAGTTAGGCGTGACATGCGTCGACAGACGACTGGCAACTAACGGCAGCAGGCAGCGGGAAGGACGCGCGACGTGATGAATCCCAAACATTTTTTTTAATCTTTTCTTGAATCCCTCCTCCTTGACAGGAGTTCACACACCAGAGGCACAGTTTCAAAAACTGTGCAAATCTGACAGAGAATTTGAAGCTTTTCCTAGATTTGGTCCCATCTAGACATGACAGTAAATTCCTAGTCAGAAATTGTAGACATTGAGAGAGGTGACCCAAATTAATTTGGGGTTATACCAAATTTATCGGATTTTCGCTCTTCTGGGAAAAATTTCTTGACATTGGATCCTAGAAATTTGGGGCTTTTCATATATTGGCAAAGTTTTGTTCAGTTGGGTCTGATTGACCAACATTTATGCAATTTTGGACTTGAAATTTTGAGGATTGGAACAAAATTTGGTAAATTTCTGCATATTTTGTCCGTTTGTTGGTTGGTTCATGTATAAACAGCAGAAATTTACTTCTGGTTGCGAAAGAACAGCAATGCATTTTGCTAGTGCAGCTTGTGCTTTTGCAGATTAGTGCATTTACTCGTGTGTTCCCGATAAAATGGCTGCAACTTCTTCCACTTTAGACATCAAGAGTTTAATGGAGATCAAACAGTTTGATAGTCATGGCTTTGACCTTTGAAAAGACTGTATGCAAGGCATTTTGTTCCTAAAGGATTGTGAGAATGCTTTGCAGGAAGATAAACCTGCACTAATGTCTGATGCAGATTGGGCCAAAGTGAATAAAAAGGTTGTGGCTTACATAAAGATGGGTGTCACTAATGACATTCTGACAGACATTAAGGGTTTAGATATAGGTTATGCAATATGGGAAAAGCTGAAAACTACTTATGAGATCACCACACATATTAATCAAGTGCATTTAATACGCAAGTTGGTGAATATGCGACTAGATGAGTCAAAGCCTGCAACTGAGCACTTGAGTGCATTTACACGAATTCTAAATCAGCTCAAAGATGCAAATTTGGACTTTGATGATAAGTTGAGGGCGATCTTTTTTATCATGACACTGCCTGACTCTTGGGAAACCTTGGTGATTTCACTCAACAATAACCCTAATCTTTCATATGATGGGGTGAGGGGTTCTATCTTGAATGAAGAAATTAGACATGTGTCTAGTGGAGAAGGCAGCAACTCAACTTATAATATAAGAAAGGGCTGAAAAGAAAAATGCAAATGCAAGATAGAGAAACAGGAACAAGAGCAAAGTAAAGGAAAAAGTGACATTACTTGCTATCACTGTGGTCGAAAGAGCCACAAGAAACCTGATTGCATGTATCACAAGAGGGATCAAAAGAGAAAGAAGAATGCAAGACATAAAAAGAAGAAGGAAGAAAAGACAGATGCATCGGAGACAACCAAAGGCAAAGAGAAGGCCAATGTGGCCTCTAGCATGGTCATAGAAGAGCTTTCAGATACAGAGGCTGATGTATTATGTGCAGTTGATTATGATGCCCTTGTATGTCACATGCAAGATATGCAAATTACCAAGGCTGATGTGATTGATGCACTCTTGTCAGTTGATGATGGCGTCACTCAGACTTGGATTATAGACTCTGGTGTCTCTTTCCATATGACTCCCTACTTGGAGTGTTTTGCTATGTTCAATGCAGGCAGTTATGAAAAGGTGTATCTTGGAAATAACCATGCTTGTAGCATTGATGGGATTGACACTGTACACTTGTCTTTAGACAATGGGCAAGAGCTTGTGTTTAAAGATGTCAGATATGTGCCTAGCATTAAAAAGAGTTTACTATCTGTTGGTCAGCTTGAAATGCATGGCTACACCACACTGTTTGGAGGTGGTCTGTGGAAAGTGAAAAAGGATTCCATGCTGATTGCAAAAGAAACCAAGAAGGGCACTTTGTATTGCTTGCACTGTAAAGCCTTGAATGGTGAGTTTCTTGTAATTGCTGAAATTTGCAACCACTTGGAGTTATGGCATAAGAAATTAGGCCATGTGAGCCAAAAAGGACTTGAATCCTTACCTCTCTGAAGAGGATTCATGGAAAAGGCTCTAAACTTGATTTTTGTAATGAGTGTCAATTTGAAAAGCAAATAAAAATTTCCTTTTACTCTGGTGTCTCTCGTAAGTCCAATGTCTTGGACTGCATTCTGATGTATGTAGCATGCCTGTGAAATCATTGGGTAGTGCTGCATATTTTGTCTCCTTTATTGATGACTGTTCCAAGAAGATTTGGGTGTACTTGCTAAAAAAAAAAGTGAAGTGTTTGCTGTTTTTAAAACTTTTCATACATTTGTGGCCACTCAGACAAGTGGAAAGCTGAAATGCTTGAGAACTAATAATGGGGGTGAGTTCACATCGACTAAATTCAAGTCTTTTTGTGACTTGCATGATATTAAGAGGGAGCTTACAACCCCTTACAGCCCTTCTTCAAATGGGGTGGGCTGAAAGATATAACAGGATATGTGAAAGAGTGCAATGCATGCTATCCACTACCAATCTCCCTCATGCATTTTGGGGAGAGGCACTGAAAACCGCGGTTCACATTTGCGACCACTCTCCAAACAGGTCCTTAAATAATGGCATCCTTGAGGAGGTTTGATCTAGCAAATTGCCCTCATATGACCATTTACGCATATTTGGCTATGATGCTTTTGTGCATGTTAGGGATGAGTTGAGGAACAAACTTGACCCAAAATCTACCAAAGGCATCTTCATGGGCTATGGTGATGAGGGTGAATTTGGCTACAGAGTGTGGTTACCTTAGTCCAAGAAAATTATTCGCAGCTGTAATGTTGCATTCAATGAGGCAAAATTGCTGAAAACCACTTTAGCCTCTAATAAAGATCTGAAAAATGTGAAATTTCAGAGTTTTCAACCACCCATTACTTCAGAAAATGAGCCTCAAGGTGTTGTACCACAGGCTAAAACTGATGATCAGCCGGTTATTTTTTAGCCAAATGATGATGGACAACAAATAGAAGCACAAGGAGGTCATGGACAGCAAGATAGGCTTGCTGATTATGAAAATGCAGGTGCTGGAAATGAAAATGAAGGTGCTGTACAGCATAGAAGCACGAGGAGGTCATGGACAGCAAGATAGGCTTGCTGATTATGAAAATGCATGGTGACATTGATGAGGAAATCTACATGAAACAGCCTGAGGGCTTTGTAGTTCCTCGAAAAGAGTAGATGGCGTGTAAGCTAAAACGTAGCCTGTATGGACTGAAGCAAGCACCACGACAATGGTACAAAAAGTTTGACACTTTTATGCTATCTCATGGGTTTACACACAGCCATGCAGATCATTGCTTGTCCTTGAAAAAGGATATAGATGGCAGCCCCATCATACTTGTTTTGTATGTGGATGATATGTTACTAGCTGGGAAAAGAAAAACTAGCTTGGATGCTCTCAAAAATCAGCTGAAATCAGCTTTCTCCATGAAAGATTTGGGAAATGCATAGCATATTTTGGGCATGAGGATTCGTAGAGATAGAATGCAGAAATTGTTGTTTTTATCTCAAGAAAAGTACATTGGAAAGGTACTGGATAGATTTAACATGGCTGAAGCTAAGCCTTTTGGAATACCCTTACCTCCTTATCTTAAGCTTAGCAAAGCCAACCGCCCGAAAGATGACATGGAAGTAAATGCTATGAAGGGAGTTCCTTATGCATTAGCTTGTGGCTCTCTTATGTATGCTGTGGTTGCTACTTGTCCAGACATTGCTCATGTAGTGGGAGTTGTCAGTAGGTTTATATCAAATCCTAGCAAAGCACATTGGGAGGCTGTCAAGTGTATTCTTCGATACCTTAAGGGTACACAAAGAAAAAGTATTTGCTATGGGCACGGTGCACTTAGTTTGCAGGGTTATTGTGATACAGACATTGCTGGTGACTTAGACACTCGTAGGTCCACCAACGGGTATATCTTTACAGTTGTTGGTGGGGTTGTTTCTTGGTGTTCTAGGTTGCAAAACATTGTTGCACTGAGTACCACTGAAGCTGAATACATATCAGCTACTGAAGCTTCTAAGGAAGCTATATGGTTTAGCAGACTTATAGATGATCTCGGCATGTCTATGGATACTGCAGTTTTGGGATGTGATAGTCAGAGTGTTGTGTATCTGGCTATAAATGCCATGTATCATTCACGCACAAAGCATATAGATGTGTGATATCACTTCATCAGACAGATTCTGGAAGATGGTCAAATCACATTGACCAAGATTAAAACACAAAATAACCCTGTAGATGTTCTCACTAAAAGTCTAAGCAAAGCTCAGCACAAGCATTGCATTCGACCAGTGGGAGTTGGTTAGCTAGAGATTCATATAAAACCTTTAAGTGGAAGGTTGTTGGGATATAAAGGCTTGATAATCTCCGTGTATAGTACACACACATTATACATGTGAACGCACCCTTTACGTGCCCCAAGTATAAAGACATTTTATTCTTTGTGTACCAACACATTGTTGGTACACTCTTATCGATTCGACCTTTCACTCTGCTTACATCTTCTCCAACCGTCACACTCTCACGCTTACTCCTACTCGACCTCCATCTCTCTCAGTTGTGCCCCTCTTACTCCAACATCTTTCTCTTTCTTTCATCTTTTTTAGCTTTGCCTTTGCAAAAAGCACCAATACATAATCGCCCTCTGCAAACTACAAAGCACATTTGTGGTGATGAGCTTTCCTCTTTTTGCTTTTTCTACGATCTCTGAAGTGCATACTTTGTCTTTGCATAGGCTGCGTCCAAGTTTTCCACACAACAATCAGCCTCAAAGATCTTATCCTTAGTTTGTAGAATAGGGTGTACCTTCTTGTCTCTCTGAACCACCTCAAATGGAGCTTTGCCCATGGAACTATGCACTATGTTGTAAGCAAAGTCAACCAAGGGCAAATATTGCTCCCACTATATCTTGTAGTGTGAAACATAGCAGCTCAAAAGATCTAACGTTGTGGAATTTGCTTTCTCAAACTGACCATCTATCTTTGAATGGAAGGATGATGAGAATTTCAACATGTCCCAAAGCTGGCCAATAAAAGAAATGCTCCACTACCTTGACCGTCACATCAATACCTCTATGTCCTGCATACGAAGGAGCATGACTTTCAATGATAACTTTGGATCTTAACAGCTTTATGACACACAATTGTCCATGCATCATCAAAAATCTATCTCTTAGCACAAAGTGTTCATGCCTTTGGCCATTGCAAAGCTTATCGTAAATTAGCAAAGTCTGAATCAACATGTTGCTCTTTCATGGCATCCAACCCAATGTTATAAACCTTGTAGCTTATATGACAGTGCATCAGCCACAACATTCCTTTTACCACAAATATATACAATCTGAAAGTGAAACACAAAAAGAAAATTTACCCATTTCATTTGCTTCTCTAACAACTTTGTCTATGTCAGAAAGTATCTCGGAGTTTAATGGTCTATTTACACTGTAAAATCTGCCCCCAACAACCCCCAACAAATAATAGTTTCACATGGACAATGCATGAATTATAGCCAAGAGCTCTTTTTTATAAACGTGCAAATTCTTTTTTGCACCGTGGAGAATTCGTCTCTCATAAGCCACAACTCGACTATCCTACATAAAAATAACTCCAATGTTGTCACCACATGCATCACACTGAGCTACGAATGACTTCCTTAGATCGAGCAACACAAGCACAATATCTAATGTCATCTTTTCCTTCAACTTTTCAAATGCTGAAATTTCCACTGCTGTCCATCTAAATGACACATTCTTCTTTTACAAAGTATGCAATGCAGATGCAATTTCACCAAAATCCACGTATATACTTCCTGTAGTAAGAACATCAATCCAAGAAGCTATGGATCTCATACACATTTCTCAAAGGTGGCCATGATCATACTACCTCAATCTTTGTGAGGTCCATAAGAATATCATTAGCCAATACATAATGCCCCAAAAAGTGGATATTTCATGCAAGAATAATTCACGTTTCTTGTCATTAATAACCAACCTATGCTCACGTAATTCATTGAACACAATCTCCAAATGCCTTTTATACTCTCTCTCTCGTTCTTTGAATAGACAATCATGTCATCAAAGATAGTACCAAAAATCATCTATGTGGCTTGAAGATGCGATCCATCATCCGAATAAAAGTGACAGGAGCATTCGTAAGTCCAAAAGGCATAACAAGAAATTCATACAATCCAAAAGATATCCTAGAAGCTCTCTCAAGCATATCTTCCGATCTAATGCGTATCTGATGATACCCACTTTTCAAATCTATACGGCTGAATATGGCTACCACTTCTAATCTATCCATAACATCATTCATCTGAGAAATTGAAAAGTAATTCTTTATCGTAACCTTGTTCAAAGCACAATAGTCAATGCACATACACAATGAACTATCATTTTTCTGCACCAAAAGCATTGGAGAATAAAAATGAAATGAGTTAAGCTAAATCAACCCTTCTTCTAACAGCTCATTCACTTGACTTATAATCTCCTCATGTTTGGCTGCACTCACTCTATGTGGTGGCTGATGGAGCCTGACTGAGCTAAGAGTGAACACGATGGATAACCCACACAAAGAGTAGAGAGTAGTAGAAAGGAGAGAGTGAGCACGACACAATGGATGTTCTGTACAAAAGACTAGTGTACCTCTTTAGGTTTTAGATAAATATATATGAAAGTATAAATGTGCTAGGGGTGTGTGTTCACACCCCTGCACATATAAAAGGCACGATAGCCCTTTATTCCCAACAACCTCTCACCTAAAGGCAATATACCTTAAGAGGAGAAAAGAATTAGCTAGGTCTAGCTATGTACAAAGCTGAAATAGATATACCTATCTAACTTTCATCATCTCTCAGTAATGATCAAGCCACTCTACAAAAAGACCCTTCATGAGAAGATCTGCAAGATTATCATCTGTATGTACTTTGACAAGCTCGATGCTCTTGCTGTCAAGTACATCTCTAATGAAGTGATACTTCACATGTATGTGCTTTGTCTTTGCATGAAAGACGGGATTCCGTGCTAGCATGATAACACTTTGACTATCACAATGAAAAACAAGTAACTCTGTAATGCCAAGCTCTCCCACCAGACGTGAAAGCCATAAAGTCTCCTTGCATGCCTCAGTGGCAGCCACATACTCTGCCTCTGTAGTAGACAATGCAACACACTTCTGTAGCCTAGAGATCCAAGAGACTACTCCTCTTATGAAGGTAAACGCATACCCAGAAGTGGACTTTCTGTAGCCCGCATGACCAGCATAGTCTGCATCCGTAAAGCCAATGACAAATGCCTTCTACTTTCCAAAGCAAATGCACATTTACAGGTTCATTTACAGCAAGTAATTGTTGTTGTTTAGCGGGCACATTTTGCTATACAAAGGGTATTTCTTCCCGAAAAACAACCCTACGGACCTCCTCAATCTTTTTTGGTTGTTTATGCATGCGATCTTCCCGAAAGATAACATCATTGTTGCGTACTATTTTTCCTTTTCTCAGGATCCCATAATCTATACTCCATTTCACCCTCGTCACCATAACCTAGGAAAATGCATTTACAGGACTTTCGCTCAAGTTTGCTAGGTTCTTCTTTACGAATGTGCACAAAAGCCTCGAAGCCAAACACTATCAGGTGAGCATAAAGGTGGCTTGCCTGACCACGCCTCCTGGGAAATCCCCCACCCCCCCCTCGAAAGACTTGTTTGGTGGCCGATTAATCAAGTGTATGGTTGTCATAACAGCCTCTGCCCAAAAACCATGGGATAAAGCAACATGTGATAGCATTGTACGGACCTTGTCTTGAATGGTCCGATTCATACACTCTGCAACACCATTTTGGGGCGGATTATGAGGGGCAGTGAGCTTCTCTTTATCCCTTTGCTGTCATAAAGTGCCTGAAAGGCTTTGGACACATATTCTCCACCATTGTCAAAGCGAAATCACTTAAGTGTCTTATCAATCTGATTCTTAACCAACCCTAAACCCGTATATACATAAAATGACCAAATGGCGCACAAATTTCACCCAAATAGCAAAAGCCCCAATGTGCACGGGGTCCAATGTGCATCAATGTCGAGAAATTGGGTAAATTTCAGCCCAATTCTTGCATGTACATGAAAAGCCCTAAATGTCGGAGGCAAAATGTCACAAATTCCTGCATTTTTTGAGAAAAATATCACTGTTGTATCTTACTCGCATCAAATCTGGACAAATTCCCAAATTTCTTGGGTCCGATGTGCACAAATTTCAATGAAATTGAGAAAACTTCACTAAAATGTGGAAAGCCCCAAAATTTCTCGGCAAATGTGTACCAATTTTGCAATTTCTGAGTCAGATTATCCAATTCTGCATTAAAGTCCCCAGATCCGAGAAAAGCCCCAAATTCCTTGGGGAAATTTTGGCTTTGTGCCTTTGCGTGTGAATGCCTCATGAAGAAGGAAAAAAAAAAGATATTTCCAAAAAAAATGGTGTTAACCTCTGCTCGTTGTCGCTTGGCCTCACATGCCACGTTCGTGGCAACTAATCGTGGTCGTCAATCCGCGTCAGCCTCACTATCGTCTCATCAATTGCTGCCTTGTTGACAGTCTGAACCACGTTGCGTGTCACTTGGCTGGTTGCATGGTCTTGGTTCATCGAGTCGCAAGTCGCCTGCAGCATGTCGCCTGCAACGTTTTGTCTGTAGCGTGTGGCCTGAGCTTAGTCACCTCAAACACGTCGCTAGCAACCTGCGACTTGCCAACTGGCGTTCCACATCTGGGATCTGAAGCTCATGCTCGCATGCGCCTCTGCTATCACTTGACACCATCATTGGCTTAGGGAAGCGTACACAGCCTGTGTACTCTAATACCAATTTGATGAAGCCTGACTAAGCTGAGAGTAAACGCAACGGATAAAACACATAGAGAGTAGAGAGCAGTAGAAAGGAGAGAGTGAGCACGACACAATGGATATTCGATACAAAAGACTAGTATACCTCTTTAGGTTTTAGATAGATATATGAGAAAGTACAAATGTGCTAAGGGTGTGTTCACACCCGTGTACATATAACAAGCACGATAGCCCTTTATTCCCAACAGTGGCTTACTGCTGAGAGTCATTTCCTAAACACGGTCACGTCAACAATGCCACATGGCAGCAAACGAAAAGTCCAACTACAATCAGCTACATTGAAACCTGATCGTTTATCGTTTTATTTACAGCCTATAAATAGGCTGAGTTTTCAGCAGTCTACACATTGTCTCTAACAAATTTCAGTCTACTAATTGCGGAGATTGCTCTCAGGGCTGACAGAGATCGAGATCCTCAAGGTCGAGACATACGCAGATGTTTTCTCTGCACCCGTGTATAATTCTGCATCCCTACACAACATTCTTCACTGCAGATTTTCTATGTTTCACTGTCTCTTTCTCTCTCTCTCTTCTCACTCTATTCACTCTTTATCACGGTCATTCGCTTCTGCATTGCTTCACTCTATGAGACCAGCCTTCCTTATTGGAATGGGTAGTGATAACCTGATTTAAGAGTTAATTACAGCAATAAATAAATGCACATAAAATGAAATACATACTTTGCCATAACATTCTTCCCCAAAATTGGTGCCCATTGGGGTATTTCCTTAGCTTTCATTCAATTGAAAGGAGTACAACTTGAGATTCTTCAATCTCTTCCTGCTAACCAATTGCTTTTACTGTCATAAATGACCAGCGAGCATTTTGGGTCATTTGCCCCTTGATTCACCCACGACTTCTTCTCCAATTTGACCCTTGGCTGGCCAAATGCTTCCCCAAATCAATTCGGGATGGGCTGGCTCTTGAAATCCCTTGATAATCTTCAGTTATCAACTGCTGATTTCAATCCCTTGAGCCTTCAATCTCTGGCACGGATCCCAAGGTGGCTGCTAAACCCTAATTTCTGCTGTAAATTAGGGTTTACTGCAGAAATTACAGATCAGCCCACCAAAAATGGCTGGAATCTCCTCCAAATGGCTGAGAATAGCTGGGCATAGGCTGAAGGAGATGAGAGAATGCTGTAGAGAGAGGAAATTCTGAGATTTGTCGCAGCTGCCCTGCTGTACCAGCCCCAAACGAATGCACCAACAACAATAGGAGCATTAGAGACTATGATCTTCAAGAGAAAGTGTATCAGCAGCAATTGCTAGCTTCCCAAGGTCAAGAATATGCAATCTGCATCACCAAAATGGTCTCCAATGGCTGGGAAATGGCCCCAAAAGCTGGTAGCAACAATCCAACACTTCTTCCCAACAGTTCCAAAATGAAAAAACGAGATTTCCCTCTCCCTTCAGCCCTATTCCTTTCCCCCACTTGCATGGGAAAGTTTTACCAAGCGGCAGCTTTCTTAATCCATTTTCAGCAATTTCCAATCATTTAATTAATTTTCAGAATTAATCCATGCCCAAAAAATTGGGCTTGCCCATCCAAAAATTAATTGGCTAGGCCATTTGCAACCCAAAGTGGTCCCATGCATTAATTGACCCTTGGACAAGCATTAATCCATTAACTAATACCTAGTCCCTAGTTTCACCACTGACACTTAATGGCAAATTAATGGTCCTAGGGGCAAATTGACACCAAAATTCACCTAGAATCTAACGAGTGTAACTTGTTACAATTTTTGCCTTTGACACCCATGTTTTTCACAGCGTCCTTCGGCCTTCAATTGTGAAAAAGTAGGACACGTCAGCAACCATGTCAGCAGCCACGTCAACAAGACACGTCAGCAACCGACGCAGATGCCACATGGCAGTCCGCAATTGGCCAGGCTGAGCGGTCAAACAGTTTTTATGCAGTTAGCTGCATTAAATGCAACCGACCTGATGCTGGTCATTTTCTTGATATTTTCTTTTGCTATTTATAGCACTCCTTTTCAACACTTGTCTATCACCTATATCTGACAAAGATAACCTATTGGTGATAGACAACACTCGGACTAACAGAGATCAAGATCCTCAAGGTGGAGACATACGCAGATATTCTCTGAGATAACCTACTAGTGATAGACAACACTCGGACTGACAAAGATCAAGATCCTCAAGGTGGAGACATACGCAAATATTCTCTCTGCACCTGTGTATAATTCTGCATCCCTATACAACATTCTTCACTGTAAATTTTCTATGTTTCACAATCTCTTTTTCTCTTTTCTCTGTGTTCACTCTCTCAATCTAGGTCCCACGCTTCCGCATCGCTACACTCTTAACATACAGTAGGATGACATGGACCTATTTCTTGAAGTTGAAGTCAGAGGCTTTCTCCAACTTCAAGGATTGGTTGCTCTTTGAGAAGAACCAATCGGGGCGAAAGTTGAAGACCTTACAATCGAATAAGAGCAAAGAATTTGTTTCTAATGAGTTTGCTTGGTTTTGTACAAATTGTGGCGTACACTAGGAGTTTGCCAATACAAACACCCCTCAGGAGAATGGCATTTTGGAGAGGAAGAATGGCATTGTGATCAAGATGGCCCATACTATGATGGAGCTTCATCAGACACCTCAGTGTCTATGGGCTGAGCCTCTAGCTACTTCAATTCACATCCTTAATCTTTCCCCTACTTCCGCTATTGTTGGTATGACTCCTTTTGAGACGTACTTTGGATCCAAGCCCGATGTTTCTTATTTCAGGGTTTTTGGGTGTGATGCTTATGTTCACATCCCGAAGCCACAGCGTGACAAATTTGAAGCAACTTCCAAAAGACAAGTGTTTGTGGGCTATAGCTCACAATCTCGAGGCTACCAATTGTATGTTCATATTAAGAAGGATGTCTACACAAGCCATGATGTATGGTTCGTGGAGGTTCCAGCCCCAGAGGGAGTGAGGATCACCTTGTACTTGGAGATCCCGGTGATAGCTGGGCCCCACCGATTGTTCCTCGTGAGCCTAAGTCTCTTGAGGACTCTTTTTCATATGAGGAGCCTACTACCCAACCATCGAATTCACCGCTTGTTCCTCCGTTGATGGTGGACCTTCCATATAGTTCAACGGATGGAGAGCGCCGAGGCGAGATTCGACATCCTCCTCGTTGGGCCCATGACACGCTCTGAGATTCAGGGATCGAGGGGGTCCTTGAGGAGTGATAGGTCTTCTAGGCCTTTGTCTCTTCGGCCTTCTAGGCATGATGACATGTTACAATCAAGTGGGATGGGTTGAGCTCTTGGAAATGCTGAAACTATACAATTTCCAACAAAGATTCCACCTGATAGGTCTTTAATAGTAGAGCCGTCATGCCAAAGCGAGGAGCCCATCCCCATCCCTCTAGCACAAAACCTAAGGTGGTTGGTTAACTCCAATTTTCGCTAAAAATTAGGGTTTACAACAATAAATTCTCCACAAATTATTATTGCAATTGTTATTTTACAGCAATAAATGCTCTAACTATCCATCATTAATGATTGAATCTTACTAAGAGCTGCTAAGAGATTATCATAGAATGAGAGAGAAAATCAATTGCATAGGGAATCTTTCGAACGATGGCTCTAGTGGCAATTCTAATGGCAGTAACAGCTTTCGAAAGGGGAATAAAACCTAGTGCAACAACAAGTTTCCCTTCTATCACCACCTCTCTAGGGCAAAGAAGAAAGCTTGTTGCCGTGTCCTATCACGCTACGCAATCAGCTATTACATACTTTTGAACTAATCTGACAAACCGAGAATACTATCATTTCATTGTTGGTTGCCTCTCCCTAGTCTCTCACAACTCTCTCTCCATCCAAAATGGCCCTCCAAGATCCTCACACAACCTTTTCTACAGTAGTTCATGACTTCCTTTTCCGTATTCTCTTTTGATTCTAACTCTTTACCAATGACAAATTTCCACATCTCCTTTTCTTTAAAAACCAATGGCATCCTCCCAAAAAAAAATTCTCCACTAAATTTCTCAAAACATGAGCTAGTTTCATCAATGCTTGTGATGTTTGCCATGCTTGCTAGCACAGTATATGCCAACAATGATTTTACTCAGGTTTGCAAGCGCACATGCGTGCTAGAAGATATGGCAACAATGTACTCCCTAGCTAGTCTAATTGTGTTCTTACATACCTACTCTAAGTGTGGGTCCAAACTCTATAACTTAATCACTACAATTGAATTGAATGTGCAAGATAGCCACAAGAGCCAACAATGGGATGAAAAATGTAAAGATGTGAAGAGGAAGACGGCGATGAACCTTGCACTAAAGTCTCAAACTGAACTTTTTATTACTAGAAGGGGTGTTGTCATAGTCACTAGGTGAAAGTCAATAAAGTAGATCCAATGGCCATAACAACTCAGCCTTCAAATTATTGTTTTGATTAAAGCTTTGTTAGGTCTCCTTTGTGCTAATATAGAGAGAAAAGAAGCAAACTATTATGGGTGTGGTATAGAATGTGCATCCTTGAAAAGTGTGTGTGCCTTTTCATGCGCTCCCAATGGGAGCACTATCCCTCTTAAAGGCCACTGATGGTTGTTTCTTTCTTTTGCCGCTGTGCGTTCTTGAGTTTGTACTCTATTTCCATGTTCAAGTCTAGAAAAGCACAACTAGGAAATGCTTTGATAAGTATGATACTCACAAGTAGAACAATATTGTAATATGATAAAATGCTTAAGCTGCTCCCTAAAAGTGAACATTTCTGAGGGGGTGCTAAAGAACACAAGTAGCAACCACCTAAAAATCAACATTTCTGAGAGGGGCAGGTGAAACAAGTACCTAAGGGCTCTCAGAATGTCAGCAAAACCAAACCTCAGGGCTGTGGAGGGGTCTCCTACCTGCAAAATGACCATTGCCGTGAGTGAAAGCAAAAGAGCAGCATAGCAAACGACGACGAGAATGTGTGAGCCAGCACAGTAGTACCGGAAATGGACGACAGGGCGCTCGTCTTCTGAGTGAGGCTTGACTTATTCTGAGAAGCCTCGCCATTGCTGCAGCAAGAAAGCTTCGGCGACAACCGACGAGCGCACCCTTTCAGCAGAAAGCCAGACCACACTGGCCTGGCATTCCTCCCCGAAAACGTCTAGCCCTTCTGACTGACTTCTAAAGCCCTAAACCCTTTCTCGTGATTAGCCGTCATCTAGGCTTCTATACTATAAGGTAATGGCTGAAGGGCTGGGAGACGCACAAGTGAATTGTCTTGCACTAATCAATATGGTGTATTAGACTTGGCTCGATGGGTGTTAATTCACAAGACCATAACCTTTTTGTAGTGTGAGCCATTTTTGGCTGTTTATATAGGACGTCACTAGAAGCAAACCATCGAGAGATGGTAGGTATTGGGAAGTTGAACGCCGGAGACCGAGATAAGCTCACCCACCCACCTCAATCTTCTAGGCTATGACTCATTGGTACAAGATCATTACTTGGTAGCACATCTTAGAGACCTGGAGAGTTAATGTAGCACCTTTGAAAATGAGGGTGCTATGTAAACTCTAACAAGTCATTCCATATGGCCTTCCAAGATGGGAAAGACATTCAATGGTTTGTTTAAATCTCTCTCTCTCTCTCTCTCTCTCTCTCTCTCTCTCTCTCTCTCTCTCTATTGGACTTTCATCAGGACCCACGTCAAGCTTCAACTTACATGTGTCTGTGTGTTTCCAATTCGTCATTTTCTCTCTCCTAAGTTGGTAAATGTGCATGTGGCAAGAGAGGGAGAATAGGTGCCAATAATAAAACATTTCTTAGCACTAAGAGGGGCTTGATTATATAACATTTCGTGGATAATTATGATGATGACAAAGTGAGTAAGGAGCAATTGGTCTATGGCAACGTAGATTGACAATTTGGCTTGGGATGTAGGTTTAGATCCTATTTTACGATTGAAGTGCCAAAGTCTTATTAAAGGCTCCTAGTTGTTATGTAATTTGCATTATAGGGTGCATGTTTTTACAAAGAATTATGTTGCATAGAATATTCTACTCATATTCTATACTACTCGAGTAAAAATCTATTTTGCCAATAGAGATCCACATTCTAAACACCTCAATACTCTCAAATGTACAAAATTTATATCCACAATCTTCAAATCCTGAGGTGTTTAACTACTAGCCCTTTTACCTTATTTTTATGCACAAACCCTATTGTAAAATTCAAATGCAAAAGTCTTGTTAAAGGCTCATCATTATTATGTAATATGCATTAGAAGGTGCTTCTTTTTACAAAGGAATCTGTCACATAGGATTTTTTATTGAATTTTGCATTGTAGGAGAAAAACTTGTTTTGTGAGCAAGGATAGGCATTATGAACACATTGATACTCTCAAGCATGCACATTTCATCTCAATAGTAAATTCCAATATTCAAATCCTCGAGTGTTTAACTAATGGCCCTCTTACCTAGGAATACAAAAGTATGGTTAAAGTCTCCTAGTTGTTATGTAATATGCATAGTAAAATCATAGGTGCATCTTTTTACAAAGAAGTCAATTGGGTGGGACTTTTAGCTCAAATTCTACCTTATGCAAGCAAAATTTGGTTTTATCAATGGAGATAGACATTGTGAATACATTGATACTCTCAATTCCAATTTTCAAATCCTTAGGTATTCAACTATGGGCCATCTTTCCCTATTCTATGCACAGAACTCTATTCTCCAAAAAATGGAATATGAAAGTCCTTTTAATGACTCCTCATTGTCGTATTTATGCATTAGAAGGTGCATTTTTACAAAGAAATCGATCACTTGGGATTCTTAGCTTGAATTTTTCATTGCATAAGCAAAGATTTATTTTTCCATTAGGGAAAGACATTGCAGATACATTGATACTCTCAAGCATAAAAAATTTATATCCACAGTGAATTTCAATGTTTGAATTCTTATGTCTTCGATTATTGGCTCAATTACCCTATATTTACCCCATGATCACAACTTGTTGCACGTGTGAACATGTAGCACTAGTCGCATTATTGCGCTATGTAGATGTTTAGAGAATTAATATGTTTTGGATTGTTGATTATGCACTTGAGACACCTATGGCATTTCTATTGCATACTTCTAAGGATGGGCATTGTTATTGTTATTGAGCCAAAAGATACTATATTGGATTTTAGATATTATTTAGATATTAGAGAAATCAGAGCTATTCACAAAAAGCATGGATGCAATATGTTGTTTTAGGCATAAGACAAATAAAAATTAATAAATGCATGCAATATTGGGGAGAACCCTTATAATGCATGGGGGGGATTGCACCCAATTTGTGTCATGCCTCACTTTTTGCTTCTCTAGCCTTTACAAAGCTTGTTATTACTATTATAAATGTTCTTCCCTCTCAAGGTAATAGGGTCATGTTGATGTTTAACAGCCTTCAAGGCGAGAGAGAGAGAGAGAGAGAGAGAGAGAGAGAGAGAGAGAGAGAGAGAGAGAGAGAGAGAGAGAGAGAGAGAGAGAGAGAGAGAGAGAGAGAGAGAGAGAGAGAGAGAGAGAGAGGTCACAATTAAATTGGATAAGGCTTGAACTACTATAGATCAAACTGTATATGGCTATTATTCTCCCTCCAATTTTTGTATGCTAGCATGTTCTTGCTGCTCCTCCAATAAACACATTGCTTATAGTTTGAGTACTTCCAACTAAAAGAAGGGAGGGGGTTCATGATTCATTATGGTAGCATCTTCTTCTTTTACACATGTTGGAAGAAGACGTCGAGGATACACAATAATGAAAATATGAAGATGGTTTGCAATTGGAAATTCTAGCAAAATTAAACGCTCTTCAATCTTCTTCCCTATACGAAGCCATCTCCTATGCTCATAACTATTTATTTTAGATCTACGAATTTAAGAGATAATATACATGAACTCCTGGTTCATGTATATCCTCTCTTGTATGTTATTGGATGCACTTACTCTTGCTTGTGGCCTAATTTGATTCCGTATGCCTTGGACAACGGCACTTACTTCTATTATCAGTTTGTCAGTGTTGTATATGCTTATAGGATGTATAGTTTATTGACACTTTAAGTTTGTGACAATCTTTGGTATCAATGGTCTATGCTTAGTCACTCCTAGTTGCATTCTCTATATATTGGTTGCTATTTGGATATTCTTGGAAATGGTAGCTTTCTTTCTTGGCTATTTGCCTATAGTTGGATTGACATGTACTAGTGTTTTTATTTCAACATTGTTGTAATTATGTTTTTCAGCATTGTCTTGGAGAGTGGACATTATACTTTGGCAGTCTATTGCTTACAGTTTGTGGTAGACATCTCTATACTTTGGTATTCTCTCATATTTTGCCCTTGTTTTGGTGAGTTTTAGGGGTTGGCTTGCAATCATTTATAGTAGTCCATTCTCTTGGATTTTACATTACTATACTATCATTATGGATGGTTCTTTGAAAAATAGTGATATTTTCAATATTGAAAAACTTGATAGCACAAATTTTACCCATTGGAACACAAAGATATGGCAGGTACTTTCTTAGCATTGATCAATGTTTATGAAGACAATTGCCATGCATCCAGAATGATACCTTGTGTTGAATGCAATGCAAGAGTGGATGATTCATAGTACTCAACCATTTTTTTTCATTTAAAACATCATTGTGATAGTGAAAAACCATTCATTTTCATGCTTTCACTCTACACGTATTTGTTGTGTTGCATAGGGTCAGCATACCGAGCATGCTCGTGCTATCGAGTCCTTTAATTCTCAAAACACACATATCCTATATGCAAAGTGCGTTAAAAAAATCAGATTCAATATGTAATCAGAAATTGAATGTATTTGCTAACTTTCAACATTGGCTTGCTCTTATTGAGAACCAATCTGGGTATAGGATGCAATGCCTAAGGTTAGATAATGGGGGTGAATATGTCTCTGAAGCATTTGAGCAGTTTTGTGATGAGCGAGGTATTAAGCGTTAGTTGACCGCCCCTTACACCCCACCCTAGAATGGTGTTGCAAAGCACATGAACATGAAGATTTAGGATAGAGTCCATCATATGCTTAGCCAGGTAGGCTTACCACAACATTCTTAGGCTGAGGTAGTTACTACTACTGTACACTTGATAAATAGATCCCCATGCATTGCTATTGTTTGCCAAGTTACAGAGGAGGTATAGTTCAAAAAGTCTCCCTCGTATGCTCATTTGCATGTCTTTGGATGTGAGGCTTTTGCTATGTTCTCAAGGACAAATGCAATAAGTTGGACCCTAACTCAATGAGATGCATCTTTCTTAGTTATGCGAATGCATGTGAGATGGGCTATTGCTTATGGGATCTGTAGGCTAGCAAGATCATCCATAGCCATGATGTTGTTTTCCATGAGGAGAAGGCACATAAGCAGTTTGACGAGGTAGTTGAGGTACGCAAGATGATATTTCAAGAGGAGCCTCTTGTTACTATACAACTTGTGAAAGAACAAGAGAGAGAATAGAGGTGAAGAGTTGGAGCAATGAACAAAGCAATGAGCTCTCATCTATCTTCTTCTTCATTGTTCTTCATAGTCTTCCACACTCTTATTGTGACACACACAAGTGTTGTAATCTAGGTCTACAACTTACTAAGGTTCTAACTATGGTTGAGTTACTAACTCAACTTATTGAGCACATACATCGTACAGTTAAGCTATAGCTGAATATAGTTGTATAAGTCACATGAACTAATGAGCTTGATCTTCAACACTCCCTCTCAAGCTCAAAAAACACTATTAGCCCTAAGTATCTCTCTAAAGTGACTGAACTTATCTTAACCTAGTGACTTGGTAAAGATATCGGCTACTTGGTCTTCAAATTTGACATACAAGAGATCTATCTACCCTACAAATACCATCTCCTGTATGAAGTGATAGTGTGCCTCTATGTGTTTTGTTCTAACATGATACATATGATTCATATGAGAACTACACAACTCATATTGTCACAATACAATGTGATTGGAGTGTCTATTTGCATATCCAAATCTATCACCAACTTTAGCAACCAAGCAATCTCACGTGTTGCTAATGCAGTATCTCTATACTCTACCTCAGTACTAGAGAGTGCAACTATCGGTTGCTTCTTGCTGCTCTAGCTAATCATTCCATTGCCAAAGTTGAATGCATGCCCACTAGTAGACCATCTATCATATGGACAAATTGCCCAGTTTGCATTAGTATATTCCATGAGTTACATGTGCTTACCACTCTTATAGAAGAGTCCATAGTCTAATGTAGCCTTGACATAGCCCATAATTCTCCTGACTACATCCAACTAGGGTTTTCTAGGCTTCTACATGAACTGACCAATAAGTTCAACTGAGTAACTAAGATCATGCCTAGTGATGGTAAAGTAGATGGGACTTTCTACCATGTGCTTGTACATAGTAATATTTGAAATTTCAGCTCTAGTATTCACATCCATCTTAGTATTCTGATCCAATGAAGTATCCAAGGGTTTGAGAGTTATCATAACTTATTTCTTCATCATCTCAAGTGCATTGTCTTTGCATCAGCCATAGTCCATTAGTCGAATTTAAAACCTCAATACTAATAAAGAACTTCAGTTCTCCCAAATTCTTCATATTAAATTTCAGTTTTCAGCATGGTCATAACATTGTGTATCCCAATATTATCATCTCTAGTAATGATCAGGTCATCTATATAAATGACTAATACCACAAGACTTGCATATGTTTTCTTCGTAAATAGACTATGATCAACTATACCAACTGCAAATCCAAGACTCTGCAAGTAAGCACTAATCCGTGCATGCTAGGCTCTTCGAGCTTGTTTCAACCCATAGAGTGCTTTTTCCAGCTTCTTGTAGACATAATTTGGATACTAAGGGTGCCATACCCTTTCAGCTAATCTATGAATACTTCTTCTACTAAGTCTCCATTCAAAAATGCATTCTTAACATCCATTTGCTATAATTTCTAGCCCTTTGCTATAGCCAATGCAATCGCTATCCTGATAGTTGTCATTTTGGCAATAAGGCTAAATATCTCTACATAATTCAAACCATACTATTGTGCATAGTGTTTGGCCCCTAACCTGGCTTTATACCTTTCAATGCTGCCATCAGACTTGCAATTAACAACCAATCAACTTCTTTCCATCAAGAAACCCAACCAATTTCCAAGTCTGATTTCCAACCAGTGCAATGATCTTCGCATCCATTGCTTTACACCAAATCTTGTCCATGGTAGCTTCATTGAATGTAGTAGGATCTTTGTATTCCATGACCTTTGTAATATATGCATAATGCTTTCCTAAAACTCACTTATATATAAGCATGTCAATGGGGTATCTCACCCCTTGTAAGCATCTCAACTATGGTGGACTGCTCAATTCCTCTCTTTCATGAGGCAGTACATATCTAGTCTGCCTAACTCTAGGAGTATACACAGATAGAATTCCAAGCTCATTATCTAGGCAATCCATCAAGTCATATCTAGAAGTTAAAGTCCTAGGAGCATCATCAAGAACTTTCTCTTTTCCTTGGCCTTCTGCTTCACTTCTCCCCCCTCACTAACAGTGTGCTATTAGTGGATGGTGATGCATGACTATATAACCTACCAGTCCAAGGAAAAACCCTTAGAGATACATCACCTATAGGCCTAGTGACAGTAGTACTCTGCTACGAAATCTCAGTAGATACATGATCTGAAGATACATCACGTGGAATAGCAATAAGTGAGCCATACCAAGATGCTAGCTCATCAACGATAACATCTTTATTGATTACCGTTTCATGTGTAGATGGATTGAAGCATTTGTACCCTTTCCACTCCTGTGCATAGCCAATGAGCACAACTTATGTGCTTTAGGATCCAACTTCCTTCTTTTCTCATCTAGAATATGTATATATGCAATGTAGCCAAAGACTTTCAAATGGCTAATGTCAAGTTTATGTCCATAGAACTTTTGATATGGTGTCATGTCATGAATCCCAGATGAGTAGTACAATTTAACACATATATAGTTGTCATAATATCTTTATCCCAATAATACAGTGGCATATTTTCTCATTGAGCATCGCATATGCAGTTTCCATAAGAACCTTGTTCTCCCTTTCTACTATTGCTTTCTATTATGGAGTGTAATCGCAAGTAAGCTACCTGTGAATGCCATATTTACCAAGAATCTGTCAAATTCATTGGATACATATATCATTGCCACTAACAAGTGATTGAGCAATCAAATCTTTCTCAACTTGTCGCTTAAAGTCCTTAAAAATGACAAGTACCTCGTATTTATGCTTCATGATATACACCCATGTATATTGACCGAAATCATCAATGAATGACACATAATATCTTGATTCGCCAATAGTAGCATTATGGATTGACCCCCAAGCATCAAAATGGATTAATTGTAGTGACCTAGGCTATTCCGAACATGTGTCAGAATTGGAAATTAAGGTTGCTTGTTGAACTAACAGGTGTCACAAACATGACCTAGATCGATGTACGTAAACTTTGGCAAGCCTGTAACTAGTTGCTTCTTCTACATAGTATGCAACCTTTGAATATGAACATGACCAATCCTCTTATGCTAAATCTCAAGATCTATAACTGCACCTTGTCCACATGCAAACATAACCAAGAGTAAACATTCAACCATGTCTTTTGCCCTTAGCAATAAGCTTACAACCATTTCCAAACTCCTCAATAAATTAGTCATGTTTATCGAACCACACTTGCAAATTCTATTCAATCATCTGCCCAACTAACAATAGATTCTATAAGGAACATGCAAGACATCATGCAAATTCTTCCTCAGCCCATCATGCATGACCAAGGGAATCACACCCTTATGCTCAATGTTATGTCGAGTATCATCACCTGTATAAACATAACCATGCTTATTAGGAACCATATTAGTGAACCATTCACTGTGTAGAGTCATTGATTGGGAGCTCCTGGAACCAATGTACCATACATACTTTGACTTATTAGCCTTAGTGACATTCTTCTGAACGTAGGTCATAGCAAACAAATTATCACCAATAGTAGCATTCTTAGCCTAACTAGATGTAGCATAATGTCCCTATTACTTGTCTCTTTGATTTTCTTGCTTCTTCTAGCATTCCTTAGGATTATGCCCATACTTCCCACAATAGTTGTAGTCCTTATCTTTATCTCTACTATTAAGCAGTGGGATTTTGTTCCGGAAGCTTAGGTTCAACCTCATCACTTGTAATCAGATTCCAATATCCGTTTCCAATCAGGAAATTCTCCATGCAAAATTTCCATATTGCAAAATTATTGTTATCTAGCTTTTCACCCACTATTTGTGTGATGTTGTCTATCCTATTAGTATTTTCCATGTTTGTTGCTCTATGTCTATAGTGCAATATTCAATCTATCAATTCCTACTTTCCGTATCAACCAATTGTGCTACCACACACTATGAGATTTTGGCCAATGATCTTGTCCATTGATTCCTTTGTTGAAGCGATGAGCTTGTCCAATGATTCCTTTGTTGAAGCGATGAGCTTGTCCAATGATTCCTTTGTAGAAGAAATGAGTTTATCCAAAGATTCTTTGGTAGAATGGGCTATTTGCTCCATTTTTTCTTTGGTTTAGGCATTAGACTATACCATCTACTTAACCACTCAATTCAACTTTGAATCAAGCTCCATATGCTTGATGGAATGCCTAGTCTCGTGGTTACATAGAGTGGCATTCAAGGTATTATAAGCCCCATATTCTTATGATTTTACTTCCTCATGTTATGACTCAATCATTGCATTTGTTACTTCCTTAATTTATTACTAGAATTTCCTTGTTCTTACCCCTATTCCCTGGCATTTCTATATATTGTCCAAGTGCTATCCAAACAGACTACATGTCACAAAAATAGCTCTAATTGTTGACTTTGATATGTAAATGAGCTAGTTTCTGATTCAAATTAAAGCTAATTATTACCTATTTGAGATGAGATACCAAACACTCCATTAAAATTAGGATAAATATTTTAAGAATATTCTTTCATAGCTATACAAAACTATCCAGTACCTTGTAAACTCACTGTTTTGGTGTTCCAACCACCTGTAAGTCCAAAGCAAGGTACCTAAACCCTACAACAACCTGTATATGACCTATGGGACTATGAATGAATTGCAATGATATGGAACAGTCCTGTTTATGCCCTAAAATGACTTTGTACCACCTATAAATGAATGGGTATCACCCCAAAACAAGCTCCAGTGCCCTGTTTTGCTACAAGTAACCTATAATAGCTCATTGCAGTTGTGAATGGATGGAAGTCATCCCAAAATAAAATCTAGTGCCATGGTTCATCTACAAGTACTTGTACCCTATTTTAAAAGACCAAAGTAACATGTAATCTGTGTGGGCTAATCAGTGAATACATTGTTTTGACCCTCTTCAGCTCAAGTCTTTAAAATCCTTAATGAGTCCAATTGTGGTACTTGTGTAAGGGATAAAATGACATGACAAGATCCGAATCACCAAGAGGCGGGCAAAGTCCCCTTCCAAGTTAGTCGGTTGCACCCCTTCAAGATCTTTAATAATAGAAAGGGAGGGTCACCTCTCTTTTGTCCCATTAACTCCCCAACATCAATCTTTTTCCTCAGTGGGAATATTCATCATGGCAAGATCATGTTAATAAATGAAAATAGGGATGATATAAATTTCTAAAATTGAAGCTTTTAGCCTTTCATAAAGTGCATGGTTCAATCGAAAATAGAGAATTGAAATGAAGAACGGGTTGAGGGTCTTACCATTGCAATTTAGCGACTCATTGATTGCATAACTTACTCTTTTACATTGTATTTTTGGGCATAATTAGATCCAATGCACAAATCACGGTTCTCAATGAAAGCATTGTAATTGAAATTGACTCAATGCTAAAATTTGATCAAGAGGCTTTAATCAATCTAAAGAGGCATCTATATCTAATTCATGTTACATCAGAAGCCTACCATAATCTACCATCAACAATTGGATAGGCTTGAACAATTGGCTTAAGAGTGATTTCAAAGATTAAAAAGGTAGATTATCTCATGAAAGATTGAAAAAGAGTAATGATTTAATGAGAATCAAGCCTTAGCCTTCAAGCTAGAAGGCAAACCCCAAACTAATCCATAATGCTCAATAGCCATAATCTGCATAGATTAGTCCAATCCAATGCTTCTAGGGCATATAAACCTTGAGATATAAGTGTCTTTAATCATTTTGAAAGCCTAGTAATGAGAAATTTGAGCTCTAGGTATAGAATTCCCAAAATGTTGCCCCACAATGCCTTTGAATGCTTGAATCCTCTTCAATGAATACAATATTGGTCCCATTGTTGCAGTAGAGCCATGGTAAAAGAGTGTTGAAGGTTGGGGAATGACAAATGTTGAAGAAAATGAGAGCTTCAAGCTTGAATCTATGGATGCCCTGCGGTGATTTAGGGTTTTTGACAAAGAAGATGAAGAAATAGAGATCAAATGTTGGTAGATCTTGTTGAAGAGCCTTGTAACTCAATGATTGTTGAGTATTTGAAGCACAAATGAGAGATCACCAAGCAGAAAGCAGAAAATGAATAACAATTAGTTATGTGCAATTTGTGGCAGATTTTATACTAGTCATTGACAAGGAAACGATGCCTTGTGAGTAGGAAGAGAGATTAGAGAGTAATCCACCATGGAAGCTTTATGAAAATCTTAAAGAGGAGAGAGAGAGAGAGAGAGAGAGAGAGAGAGAGAGAGAGAGAGAGAGAGAGAGAGAGAGAGAGAGAGAGAGAGAGAGAGAGAGAGAGACTTTGTAAAAAGTGACTAAGACTTGAATAACTCTAATTACCTCTTCTTTAATTAAAATACCTTTAAAAATAGCATGTATCTTGGTGATAACCTACTAACTTGTCCATCTTGTTTCCAAATTTGCCTCCATGTCCAAGAAATAGCTTTGACTAGGTCATATTCTGCATTTGAAGGACCTTTGGTTTCTGCACTAGTCCCCTTCAAGAGTTATAGAATATGTACCTATGTAACTTGGATCAATTGTCTGAATGGGAAAACCTTGGTCATGATGTGACTAGATGGAATCAAAGGCCAATGCTCTGATACCACTTGTTAAGAAGAGGACTAGGGAGGAGAGAGAAGAGTGCAAAAGAGAGAGAAAAGAGGAGAGAGGGATTGATGAGGAGAGAAATACTAGAGAGACAAGAGAGAGGTGAGAGGACCCATAAAAGCTTAGAGAAGAAGGTGAGATAAAGAGATTACAATTTTGTATTAATGAATGATGATTTTGAAAAACTACAAGTCTCAACATCTTTTATGCCTATGTCTATGTGAAATTGTATTATTTATCAAACTCATTAAGATAATATCTCTTATCAGTTTCTTACATACAGTAAGAGATAGATTGCCTTTTAAGGGTTTAAGTAAAGTAATATGAAAAGAATTATTGATTTTCTAATAAGGTGTAATATCTAGATGAAAAGCATTGCCATGGATTTGTTAACAAGGTGAAATATCTAAACGAAAAGCATTGTCATTTATCTTGCGAACAATTCTAAAAGGGCCATAATTTCTTGGAGCAAGTCTAATTCTAGGATGCCATTCAATAGATTTCAATCTTCTTTTCTCAATTCAAAGCCATACTAAATAGTTTTCTTCGAATGACATAGATTTGCACTTTTTATTTGCTTGGGTAGTATATCACAATTATTATTGTTGAATCTTGTCTTAGTAACTTAATATAGAATTTTCTATTGATCATTTGTCAATAAGTCAACTTCTGTAGGTACATTAGTGGGTATGATAGATATAGGTATAGGTAATTTCTTACCGCATATGATCTTAAAAGACGAAGGACCAATAGTTTTATGAGATGTATTGTTATATGCAAATGAAGAAGGTAGATGTTGATCCTGAATATTAGGATGATAAATAGTGTAAGACCTAAGGAGATCAAGGATGGTACTATTGATTGCTTTGGTTTGGCATTACTCTTAGGGTAAAACAAAGATGTACAATCCATTTTTGTTTCTAGATTTTTGAAAAGAGCAACCCAAAAGTGATTGTAAAACGGCCATCTCAAACGATCAATAAGGATAACCTTGGAAAGCCATGATAACAAAAGATGGTGAGAATGAATAATTTAGTAGCTTGAGGTGTAGATAAAATCTTTTAATGTGGTATAAAATATGCTTGTCTATTGAATCTATCACAGTTGTCCATATCATGTCATTTTTTATAGATGTGGTCAGTTATAAGATCCATGGAAATTTGCTTTAGGTCCGGTAAGTATCGGAAAAAGCATAAGTAAACCATATGATTTTTTATGATGGCATTTAATGCATTTATATATATACACTTAGAAACATTATACTTTAGATGGACCAGGCGGGAACTCTAGCCAATTATTGCCTAGAGTTCCCACCTAATACTAAATCAAGTAAATCTCGGTTTTTGCATTCCCTATGATGGACCAGCTAGAGGAAATCAATTGATCTATTTGAAACCCAAAGCAATTGAATAAAAGTGTAGAATAACTTTTAAATAAAGGTATCATATTTTTGTATATTCTGCATTGATCTCATAAGGATCTTATCTTTAAGCGGTGAGTAAACCATCTTAACCCTGTCATACCAATTTTAAAAAAGGCAGATAGGCATGCTCTTTCTGACAGTTCTAATCGATCTTGTTCTTTTAAACTTGTCTATTTGCAAAACATTTCTATATTTATACTTACTAAAGCTCCATTGGCTATTTAACCCTATGGATCTTTAGACACGACTTATTGTGCCCAAAACCTAGAAGTTTAGATTGATATTGCATGTATACTCCTTGATAACCCATATATAGAGGTGCATGCATTTCATTCATAACGAGAGTTCTATAAGATGTAGTTACACACAATTTCTTTTGGTAATACAAGAATCCATTCACATAAGTGTAAAGATTAACGTAGTGATATTTGTATTCTAAAATTTACTCAATATATTATCAAAATCATTGTTAGACACATAATTATATAACTTTATTTTATTAAATTTGGCAACCAATAGTTGCCTAGGTTTTTTGTGCTAGAATAGATCAATTTTATAGGTGTGTTTGTAAGCATGTGAAAATTGTTGATGGAATGCATTTGAAGGAGCCTTTAGACTACCATCAAAAGTTGCATTTAACATTGTGCTTATCTTACACAAAATACATGTGACTATAGACACATGCTTCTTGATGCACAATTAAGCTTTCTTTTTTAAGTCCAATCTACAAGCCTAATCTCTTGTAGTGTCTCTCATGCACACACTAAGTAGAATGGACAATTTTACAACTTACAAATATTATTTAGTATAGGTAAATGTCATCATATTGTTGCAAGTAGATCAAAGGTAAGCATCCTATAAAGATATAGACTCATATGTATGACTATGTTGTGATGGTAGAGAAATTTGAAGAATTAGTGTCTCTATCTCTATCTCTTACTCATTTTATCTACACCTCCTTTCTAAGATCCAAAGATTAAAGGTGGATTCATGTATGGGCTACATAGATCATAGTAAAATGTGATCAAGAGTGCTAGTCATTCGTAGTCAGCAACTTTTTTGAACCATATGATAATAAAATTAATAAAACACAACTTCATTCATGAACCATGCACGTAAATGAGAGAAAATAAGATTTTACTACCTTTTGGAGGCTACCTAACCCCTATTTAGAAGTGATTATTATCACATGTATTTAAGCATCAATAAATTACAATGGATTAGGCTTGTAGATAGCCACATAGATGCATTTGTTGAACTTAAAAAGACTTACGAGTGCATCTATACTTAAGTAATAATGTGTGTCAAAAAGCCTACATCTAACATCACTTGTATTTTGTGAAGGGAAACTGTGATTTTAAACTTGTATTTAATTGCAACCTAATTTTAATTTTCATGACACTTTAAATACATTCTATATGTCATTTCCACATCCTATTAAATATACATTTAAACATAAAAATAGACATGGTGTTTGAATGATAAAATCCACATGTTACAGAAATCTACACACAATAACATAGCTATCAAATTAAAGATGACATAACAACCTTGAAGATTAACATTGTTCCAAGGAGGCATGTTAAGGCCTACCTCAAGTTCATGCCAACTTGATTTGCTAAATGGAATCCCATGCTAGAGGGCAAGGTATTTAGATATATATTGTGAATGGATTGTATTGCAAAGGATTGCTTGATGCATTACAAAGGATTGTGTTAAATAGATTAATTTCGAGGAGTGTGCTTGGTCTCCACCAAGGCTAGATAGTGAGCTCTTTTAGCAAGGAGCTAATTGTCCATTTGGATGCTAGGACTGGTATCAAACATAAGAAGATTCTTCGTAGGGACCTATTAATAGCTAGGATACACCAAAGATCCAGGGGGCTATGGGCATAATTCCTTGGGTGCACTAAGACAAGCTTAACCCCCTATGAGCCTAGAATAAGTCTCTTGGAAGGCCGTGATGCTAACTGAGGGTGAATTGATGTTTTGATTGGAGTCTACTTTAAGGACATAGAATTGATGGAATAAAACAATTTTACTTTGCGATAAAGATTCATGTTTTCTCATAAACTAAATTTCACTTTGTATTTGTGCTAATATTATGTGAATGAACATGCTCTAATGGGTTAATTAAGAAATCTATATGTATATGTCAAAGATAATTGTATTAGAATTAATTAGAAAACTAAAACTCTACCCTCCTAAGCCTCTGCCTCTTCCTCTTCCTAACACCATCACCAGCATTGGTCGATAGTCCATGAGAACTGGATTGCCCTCTTTGTTGTACAAGACATAAGGGTTCACATAAGGCTCCTCATCATTTGGCTCCTCCATGTAGTGGACTAGAGCATCGCTTGGTGGATGGGTTACGAAAGATCCAGGCAGCTTAGGTATGCATGTGGGATTGATCTCCATCCTAGGAATGGCTAGTTTCACGTCATTTGGTGCTAGAAGAGCCAATGGGGCTCCTCTCCCCAAGAAATTCAGAGGCTATTCCCTAGGTATGGCTGGTTATAAGGTTGTGAATATGGAAATCTCCTTGGTAGCTTGCAATGCATGGCATCATGACCAAACCTACTACAATTGGCACAAGGTCAAGACCAAGGGTCGGGACACTTAGTCAAAATGTGATTTCACCACAATACATGCATTGGACATGTGGGTGCATAGGTCTTCTCATCATCTCTTGTAGTTTGGCTAGCTCCATTTTCATCTGTGGTAGCTTTTGACTTTGATCAATGCCTTTTCTCTTGTCCCTTGAGTGTGTGGAACTGATTGTTTACTAGATGTGGTTGCCCTTTTTGAGGTTCTAGAGCTGGCCTCATCTTTATTTGAGCTCCTAGGAAGCTCCTCTCCTCGAGCTAGTCATCCACTTGTATGGCCTCTTTGAAGACCTAGTTAGTGCATCTCTCTATAGGCTAGAGTTGCTTGCCAAGGCCTTGTAGAGTTTCTCATTGTGAATTCCATTGATGAAGACCGTCGACACCACTCTTTTAGTGGGTTGTGTCGTTCATTGCACATGGGTAACATAGTCCCTGATGTCTTCTTTGTCCTTCTGCTTAATGTTCATTAGTTGCACTATGAGATTATTGGAGTACCTAGCCTCGTAGAATCTCTTAATGAATAGACTCTTGAGGTTGTTGAAATAGTTGCACTTTGTAGCATCTAGGCTTGTGTATCATGTCCTACCCGTTTTGCCTAGCCATATGTCAAAAGCTTGCGAGCGCTCAACAAGATTGGTGAGCCCATTGGCATCGCAGACCTACTTGAATTGCTCCACGAAGCTATAAGGGATTTTTGATTGGCCCTTGGATCCCTGGGTCACTCCTAATCTTGCAAGCAATGAGGTTGCTAGTGCTGCTGCACTTTGTTCTGTTGACGTATTGTCTATGAGCCGCTTTGTGAGAAGCTCACTCAGTGTCATGTCTGCCTCTAGGGTGCTCTATGTATGTGTGTGTGTGTGTGTGTGTGTGTGTGTGTGTGTGTGTGTGTGTGTGTGTGTGTGTGTGTGTGTGTGTGTGTGTGTGTGTGTGTGTGTGTTAGGTCATGTTTGGTTCTTATTCTCTAGGGCTAACACTCACTAGACTTCCTGCATCTCTATGTCTTGGTGCAATTCTAGCATGTTGCTCCTAGTTGTATGCCGCTATGATTTGCAAGGCTTTTCACACTAGTTTCCTCTCCTCTTCGATGTCTGTTATGATGTCCTCTAATGGCCTACCATGGTGGTCCATCTTGGTGTGCGCATCATATTCATTCACCATCTACTAGATTTTGACTGGGAAATCTCCCAAGTCGAGCTCTTTATTTCTGCAGTTCATACTAGTTTCTGGTATATCTCCGGTCTCCTACTCCACCAAGTTATCGATGAGGTTGATTAAGTCGGGCAGTGTAGGGCCTCCAATGGTGTTAATCCTTCTATGTATTTGGCTTTTCGTGTCGAGTCTCTCTCCTGGTCCTAGAGATTGGGGTTCTCAATCACCTGTCTAGGTTTGAGGGCCATCTCCTATTGGTAGGCTCGTTGTACTTGTTAGGTATGAGTGGGTTCCTTCTTATTTACAGACACCCCTTAATTTATGTTCATTCAGTGTGTGCGTGGCGCTCTTTCTATGCACGGTGCAAAATCAGGCTTTCAATTTTTTTTAAGTGCACTTCAAGTGTCAAACAATGTGGGGTGCAATGCAGAATGGTAAATGTAGCTCCTGCACTTTTGTCTATGTTCTCAAAGCCAAATATAGCTTTAGGCTTGGTTGCTAGCTGCTCTCACTAGTCTCTAGGGTTTGTGTTGCATCTTTTAGCTTAGTCAAGGTCTACTAGGGTATGCAAGTCATTTTGTAGCTCTAAGAGGGGCTAAAAGCTAATGTAACTGTCACTGGTCGTTTCTAGCCGCTCACTTGTGATTTTTAAGGTCAAATGCACATGTAAGGCTTTCGAGGATTCCTCTATTTTAGGAGGTGTTCTACTTTGCTCGGGATGCGCCACATTTGTCAATCTTTTGCTATCAAATTTTTTGTCTGATTCTATAGTGTCCAATTCTGTAGCGTCCGATTCTGAGAATTGGATGTCTGCTATGAGGATGGCCCAATCCTACCTCATCCGATTTTTGTGTGTTCGATTGTAGGTGGTCTAAGTGGCCAATGGCCGATTGTCCGATTATTCGAATTGGACAAGCCACATGTACAATCATATGGGCTGGGTGGTGTCCAAGTGGTTTGAGTGATTTGATTTCCAAAATCAGAATGTTTGATTATTCGGAATCGGATAGTCTGATTCCAATTTTGGGAATTGGACTTTGTCAGTCGCATCCAATTTCGACGATCGTGGTTCTAGTTGGTGCAAAAATTAAATTGTTGGCAATGATTTTAGGCATGCAAGGTCACACAAACTTCCAGAAAGCAAGATAGAAAAGGGGAGATGTTTATATATACATGGTATGTGCAAAAAATGTCTATGGAAGACGATCGATCTACCAGGAGCTCTAGGTCTCTTTCTTTTTCACTGCTGTAGGTGAAAATGAGATTCACTTTTACCTTCTAGGGTCTTAAACCCTTGCCCTACTCAGCATTGACCTCTCTAATCTCTCCCCTTGTGACATCAACACATTCAAGCACTCTTTTTCCCCATTTTTCCATTGTTTATGCCTTGCTTGGGCTTGTTTTACAGCAACAACCCTAGAGCGAGTCGCTTCAATTTCTTGATTCTATCCTACTCTAAATGCAACAAAAATAAAAACCCAAAAACTAAAATTATTTATCCTACTTGTCTATGTTAACCCTCAGATGAACAAGGTGGAAAATTTAGAAAATCTAAATTAGAAGACAAGGCCAAGGCAAAAGTGGAATGGAGGATGAAGGTACGCCAAGAAAAATCAGGAAACACAAGAAGTGTGCAAAAGTCCTAAATTAAGGAGAGGCACATAAGAAAAAGTGCAAGTCAATACTTTCATAAAAGAGCGCAAGATGCACCTTGATTTATTTTAAGAGCGTCGGGCTCTGACCCGCATGCAAATTGTAAAGGTAGATGAGTAGTAGGAAGGAAGGCTAGCAAGATAGGAGAACAATGGAAAAAATGGCCTAGGCTATAGCCGGCCATGTAAAAAGGGGATGACTGTGCAAAGGGGATTTAGGACTTTGTATATAAAGTTCAAAAGATGAATGAAAGCTCATTCTTTGGTGTGTGGCAAAGTGGACTCTTCTTTTTCTTTTCTTTTCTTCTCTTCTCTTACTTGCTTGCGAGTGCTTGAGGGAGGGTGTCTAAGTGAGTGAGTGTGTAAGGGTGAGGGATCTTGGAGGTGAAGCCCTTCCCCATCTCCTATCTTCTTCTTCTCTTCTCTTCTCTTGTCTCTCACGTGGCTATGGAGGATGGAGCTTGGAGGTGGAGGTTTGAGGATGATTGAGCTTGCATTAAGAATCGTGGAGTTGTCGGAGTGCTTCAGAGAGGAAGCAACTCAATCGGGCATCAAGGTAAGCTCACTACACTTGTAGAGAGGGATGGTGCATCGAATATGTAAGAGGTAGCCATTAGTGCTTGCATGAAATGCTTGAACAATAAACGGTCCATGGGTCTTGGCGGTTAAGCTTAAGTTCACCTCCACATTTTGGTTTCGTTGCCAAGACAAATGGATTCAAGCTTGAGCACTGCACAATTCAAAGCAAGTACAAAGTAAGGGTTTCATCCCCAAACGGGAGCTTGAGTTAGATAGGATATTTTGGGTTTTAATCTATGCTACAAGTAAGTATTTTTGGTTTTTGATGATTGGTTGAGTAGGAGATTTCAATTCAGTACCTTGCTTTTGATTTTTGTCGCATTTAGAGTAGGATAAGAAGGAGAAATTAGAGTGGGAACCTTATAGCTTACTACTATAAAACAGTCATGTATAGGGCAATAATAAGGCAAATGGGAAAAAGAGAGGGCTAAGATGTCTCGGAGTCGCAAATGGAGTGATGAAGAGGGCTGAGGTGCTGACTAGCTTAGGGTTGAAGATCCTTAGTGACTAGGGAAGACCTCATTTGCACTCTTGGTTTTGTGAGAGAGAGAGAGAGAGAGAGAGAGAGAGAGAGAGAGAGAGAGAGAGAGAGAGAGAGAGAGAGAGAGAGAGAGAGAGAGAGAGAGAGAGAGAGAGAGAGAGAGAGAGAGAGAGAGAGAGAGAGAGAGAGAGAGAGAGAGAGAGAGATTGCAGGTCCATGCCTACATCAAATCGATCGAGGTCTATTGGGACTTCCAATGAGATTCATGTATAGGATGCCCTTGGCCTACACTCCTTGATTCCTAGAAGTTCTCATAGGTGCTAACAACATTTAAGTGAGGATTTTTGGCAAAAACATGATTGATACACACTTTGGCCGATGAAATTGGATGCTCCCCGCAGTGTCTGATTCCCAGTATTGGACCAAGCGACCCGTTCGATTCTCAAAATTGGACCAACATACCCGTTTGATTCCCTGAATTGGACTCGGACAAACCCACCCGGTTCAATCAAACAAACCTATCCGATTTTGAAAATCGGACCAACTCCAAATTAGATTCACCACTTTTGTTCGATTTCGAGAATCGGATGAGAAGAAATCTGACATCACTTCGTTCGATTGGATGCTTGACCCGTCCGATTGCAACAATTGGACCATAGAATTGAACAACAGACCTGTCCGATCAGACATACCTTCGAAACAAACCAAGCACCCCTATTCGATTCCTGGAATCGGACATACCCCAATCGGACCAACCCGAGTTGTTCGATCGGACATATCTATCTAATTGTGATAATCGAACTTGACCCTGTTCGATTCCTAGAATCAAACATTGGTAAATCAGACACTGGTAAATCGGACCCAATCTGAGAAAGAAAATTTGGGAATGTGACAAACCCCGACTAACGAGGAGCATGACCCGCGCTTGAAGAACCCACCAAATGACTCACAAGTAGTTACAAACCTAGAAATCATGGTTGAACATGCTAGAATTGTGTTTGGTATTGTGGGCTGATAGCAAGACCCCAACTCTCAACCCTAAGCAAGCCGAATGGGATAGCACAACAAACAAATCCAAGAAGCTAGCGAGAATAGTTGGGAACCAAAAACATAACCCCATCAAGCCAACCTATAGACTAAAGAGCCAGAGCTGCACACGCTTTGTTTTCTCGCTCACCTTGGTTTCCATCACTTAAAGCACACTTAAAAATAGTTAAAAGCTTGATTTCACACAGTGCATGGAAAGGAATATAAGCATGTACACACTCATAGAGTGAGGGTCAGTTGAGAATTGGTTGCAATTAACAAGAAACTTAATCGAGACATAAAACTTTGAAGGAACCCACCAGTAAGAGAAGACCCAAAGACATAGAGGGGTGGTCGAATCCCCAAAGGTAGGCCCAAGCAAAGAACGTGCACAAATACGATGTTCAAACATGGATAGAACACTGCGGTAGACATATAGAGGACATCATAACAGACCTCGAGGAAGAGAGGAAGCTGGCTCAAGGGCTCTACAAGGCCTAGCTGCATACAACTAGGACTAACAAACTAGGAGCTTGCACCAGAGCTTAGAAATGTGAGAGATCGAGAGAGTGCTAGCCCTAGCAGGCAGAAATCGGTTAGAGAGCGAGAGAGTGCTAGAAGGAGGCTTCATGCTGAGCAAGCTCTTGACAAAGTGGCTGCTAGATAACACGATCGCAGAACAAAGCATTGCACCATTAGCAACATCGTTGTTGACAGGGTTGTGGGAGTTAACCAAGGCTCTAGGAGCCAATAAAAAATCCTAATGGTAGCAAAGCAGCTAGACAAATACCAAGCAATCGACGACCCATATAGCTTTGTGGAGCAGTTTGAGCACGTCTACAAGGCCAATAGCCTCATTGATCCTATTCAACGCTCCCAAGCCTTCGGACTGAGCTTAGGCGACAAGGCTTGGGACCTGGTACAGAAGTCTAGATGTTGCGGAGCATGCTGATTTCAATAACTTTAAAAATCTCTTCATTAAGAGATTTTCCAAACCTGGGTACTCTGACAATCTACTAGCGCGACTCATGAATGCCAAGCAGAGAGAGAAAGAGGATATTCAAGATTATGTGACCCAGGTGAGAAGCCTCTTCAAGAGAATCCTAATGGGTGAGAGATCAACCAAAAGAGTTGTGTCCATGGTATTCATCAGCGGAATACAAAGTGAAGAGCTCTACAAAGCCTTGGCCAGGAACTCGAGCTTGCAGTGAGACGCACTGGCAAGGGTCTTTGAGGAAGCTATTAGAGTGGATGACCATCTCAAGGAAAGAAGCTTCAAAAGCTCGATTTGAGAAGAGTTGAGTACTAGGAGTTCTGAGAGGGCCTCAACATTGAGTGAGAGAGCAAGCCCAAGTGCATAGGACAAAGGGAAGGGCATTGACTCGGGATAGAAGCTAGCAGAGATTAGGATGGACATAACCAAACTACAGGAGATGATGAGATGACCAACATGCCCACATGTCCAATGCATGCATTGTGGGAACCACTTTCCAGCCAAGTGTCAGGACCCTAGGTCACGACCTTGCGCCAATTGTGGTAGATTTGACCATGACACCATGCATTGTAGGCTACCTCTTCAGAGACTCCTGTACCCATAGCCTTACGATCAACCCTACCTTGAGAATAGGCCACCAAACTTCCTTGGAAGGGGAGCCCCGCTGGCTCTCCCGGTGCCTAATGATGCTAATCCACCCATCCCTGGGAGGGAAATAAAGCGAGTGATACTCCAGTCCACTATGTGGATGAGCCTAGCGGTGACGAGCCTTATGTAAACCTATACATGTTGTACGATGAGGAAGGCAATGTAGTCCTTATGGACTACCAACCACTGCATGTGATGGCGTTAGGGAGGGGGAGAGGTAGAGGCCTAGGAGCAGAAACCCAAGAGCCAATCTTCTGTTGGAGTTGCGGTCACCAAGGACGCACTTCTTTGCTTTGCTCTGAGAGGGAGCAAGCAAATAGAGATAAGACTGACCTGAGATGCGTTGAGTGTGGAACCACTCATCTCTTTGTCGATTGCCCTTGGCGGAGACCATTCTGTAGTTTGGGAAATGAACCATTGGTTCCGTTGGGCTTGTTCAGTATCAAGACACTCGATGGGGAGGCCACTCCTATCCCGTTGCATGTCATTGATCCATGCACAGGCGAGATAGGCAAGCATATCATTGCCAGGGCCTAGCAACCTTGATGCAACCTCAGTTAGGAAAGAAGAGTTTGAGACAAAGGAAGAAGAGACCAGACGCTAAGGTCACCCTCAAAACTGAAAGTACCGCAACACTACTTGTGGGGAGGAAAGTCCTTGATGCAGAGGAAGAAACGTCAACTCCACGGACGGCTAAAAAGGGAAGTACTAAGGTCGGGGAGTACCCCAACTCGAAGCGCCAACTCGAAGCCATCAAGAAGGTGAAAGAATGGGTGAAGGAGGTCTAGCAGCACTTAAAAGACGTTGAGCCCATACTAGAAGGTGAGATCGATGATCTCTCGAGCATGAGTGCTCCAATCTCTCTACCACAACCAAAATCAAGAGAGGCTATAACACTACAAGTAGAGACAACTAAACAAAGGCTAAATGCTTTGAGCTGGAAAAATAGTCAAGGCCATTGGCCAAGAACCACAGATGTAGGAGAGAGGCAAGTGGCTAGCAACCTCCTCAATACACTAGTGACCACCCCTGTAACTCTAAGCTTGGGCGGCCTGCTTAGGCAGCATCCAATGCTATGGCTAGAGGTGAAACGGTGGGTCGAAGAACCAAACGAGCCAATTATCACTGACTTGCTTGAGCACAATGCAGAAACTCAAATACCAAGTTTGACACTGCATTCCATGCCTAAATCCTTGCACATCAATGCTTTTTGAAAAGGCATGGAAATGCATGTAGTATTACCAGTCCTAGCTCTGGGGGATGTCACAAGAAAGGGGATTGTAGACATAGGGGCAGGAGTGAGTATGCTAAGCCATGTAGTACTCCAGACCTGGGGTAACCCACCGGTCGAGACTACTAGGTTCAATGTCACATTGGCTAATGGAATGAGGGTAAAATCATTTAGAATGTTGAAAAATTGGCCAATGAATATTACATGAATTCAATTCTTGGTTGACTTCATAGTCATGAAGGGAGTGGACTACAACATCCTATTAGGCCGACCCTAGATGCACAACATGAGAGTCGTAGAAGACTGGGGCAACGGTCTCATCTTCTTAGGCAATCGAATAGAGGCTGTAAAAGTAGAGATGGACACTTGGAAGACTATGCCAGTCGACTTAGATGCCATCTCCACCATGGTGAAGGGCGATGGACAGCAGACTAGGGGATCCTATGGGGCCCTTATACCAAGTATATCCCATGTCTTGAGGATGAGCGAGATTGGATGCATGTTCTTGCTACCATCGTCTGCCATTCTTAGACATTGAGGAGTACAAACATGCCACCAAGGCAACTAGTAAGCTCAAGGACACACCTTTAGTGCCGGTCTGCACGATGACCGGGAGCCTACATAGAAGACCCAATCATGTTGCATTCCGAGTCCCAAACAGTAGACGAGAGCTCTTGGAGATTCTAGGGTACTTAACCAATAAGTTGATTGGCAATCAACAATGAATTTTAAGCTGCTCCAAGACCTCTTGGACGAGCCTGAATGGCGATGGTCCAAGATACACGATTTAAACTTGAGATACAATCAGGCTCTAATCCTCGAACAACAAGAAGAGAATTATCAAAACCAAGAGAACAAGGAGCAACTAGACAAAGATAGCTCTGACGAGACGAATATGAGGACTGTTGTTTCTTCAGTGACGAGAGCGAAAGGAAAATCGATACTCTAGAGTATGACACTAGGGGACGTATAATCGAATAAATACGAGTAGACCTTAGACCTCGCAAGCAGAGTGTACTTAGAATGTACTTAGAATAGAGAAAGGAGTCAGACGCAAGGATTGCAATCGTGGAGCACACTGGTGCAATTGACTATGAGCAAGGAAGTGTAGCCCACAATCGAGTGACACATAAAGATTGGATGCACTAAGGGGGACTTGTCCGTCCACCTACAACGTCGACGAGTAAGGGAGGAACAACGGACACTGAGCAATGAATCACGTACACAAGAACAACAAAAATCGCAAGACCTACCCAAACGATTCACAAAGTTCAAAAAGGGAGATAGGGTGGTAATCTTGTTGGGAGCCAAATGATAGGGGCAAGCAAACAAACCAATCAAAGGACCTGCCGAGGTCAAAGAGGTCAATTTAGCCAAGGAGGGGGAGAATCCACGATCTGTCTTTATAGCCGATGACTGGGCTAAGCAAAATGAAGCAAGTCTCATTACTCTCTTGCAAGGGTATGTAGACATCTTTGCTTGGTCCCTAGAAGAGCTCAAAGGGGTAGACCCGAGTGTGGTGACTCACAACATACCCGTGACACCTGACGCAATACCATTCAAACAATGACCATATCCCATGAATCCAAAGCACACCCATGCTGTCAAGGAAGAAATTGACAAGCTAATGAGAGAAATATTCATCTACGAAATTGAACTCACGGATTGAGTTTCCCCCATAGTTATCGTATTAAAGAAGAATGGAAAGATTAGAGTGTGTGTCAATTACAAGAAGGTAAACACAGCTACAAAGAGAGATAATTACCCACTGTCGTACACCAAGCACATGCTCGAGAGAGTGGCTGGCAAGGGGGCCTATAGTTTTCTAGACAGTTTCTCTAGATACAATCAGGTGCAAGTGCACCCTAATGATAGGCATAAGACCGCATTCGCCACTGAATGTGGAGTCTTTGCCTACATAGTCATGCCTTTTGGATTGACTAATGCGCTAGCCACTTTCCAACGATTGATGTCTACAATATTCAATGACATGCCGAGGAAGGAGTTAGAGGCCTTCGTGGACGACTTGTGTGTTCACTCTACTTGGCAAGAACACTTGGACAGCAGGCTCCGAGTGATCTTTGAACGATGTCAGCTATATCGCCTCTCCTTGAACCCCTTGAAGTGCCAATTCTGGGTGAAGCATGGATGTATCTTAGGACACATGGTGTCAAAGAATGGCATTGCCACAGATTTCTCAAAGATCAAGGTCATTGTCGATCTTCCACCCCCAACTGATTACAAGGGTGTTTAGTGCTTTTTAGGACATGTAGGGTATTATTGACGGTTTGTGTTAAACTATGCATTGATTGCTAGACCTCTATACAAGCTATTGATCATATTCTAATGGACCGAGGAATGCCAACGCGTGTATGAGGAACTAAAAAAGGCTCTAACCATAATATCGATACTGCGAGCCCCAGATTGGACACTCACGTTTCACGTGCACATCGATACTTTGAAATTCGTCATAGGAGCTGTGTTGTGCCAACCTGGTGAACACAACCTGGACTATCCAATGAGCTTTGCTAGCAGAAAACTTACTGAGACTAAAATGAATTACTCAACAAAGAAGAGAGAGAGCTTGGCCATGGTATTTGCCGCAAAGAAATTTCAACATTATCTCTTGGCTATGCCTTTTACTTTCTTTGTTGACCGTCAAACCTTGTTGTATCTGGTTAACAAACCATGCGCTACATGCCACATTGCTAGATGAATTCTTTTGCTTTTGGAGTTTGATTTCTCCGTGATGGTGCATAAAGGGAAATAGCATTACATGGTTGACCATCTGTGTCGCATCCCCACGAGAGAACTTGCTGGACAAGGCAATGTGGACGAACTGCCAGACACACATTTATTCCGCTTATCTAGAGAAAAAGATTTTTTTAGAGCTAACATGATGCCATATTAGACAGATGATATAGTTTAAGTGCTTGAACACGGACTATTGGAACGACCGATAGAAAAGGCATGACTCAGGCAGCTCATCCTGAAAATCCAACCCTATTAGTTGATAGCTGGCCAACTTTATAGGCTGGGGCAAGATGGGTTACTACGCAGATGTGTGTGTGAGCACGAGATGCATGACGTGCTAACAAAGGCACTTGACGGAATTGCAAGAGGATATTTTAGTAGAGATGCGATAGCTCCCAAGGTGTTGCAGTCCCAGCAACTATGGTGGCCCACCCTCTTTTGAGATGCAAAACGACTTGTGAAACACTGTGACAAGTGCCAAAGGACTAAAGTTTTGATTCATAAGGATCACATGGAGCTAACCCTAGTTATCACATGACAACCCTTCGAGAAATGGGGGATTGAATTCATCGGCCCATTAGTCTTGTAGCACAATATTCACAAGCCAAATACATCATTATGGCTATCGATTATCTAACAAAATGGACAGAGGTGCAAGCTACGAGAAAGAATGACACTTGGAACACTAGTAAGTTCCTATGGGAGCAAGTGATCTCATGATTCGACTGCCCCATTGAACTAGTTAGCAACCAAGGCACGCACTTCATTAACGAAGTTAATAGCTCACCTCCTGTCCTCCTTCCTAATCATCCATAAAAAATCCTCACCCTATTACCCATATGCAAATGGTCAAGTGGAATCAACAAATAAAATCCTAGTAAATTTCTTGACATAAAGTCATCTCCGCTTCATGTAGTGATTGGGATAACAGGGTGATGGTGGTCTTGTGGGCCTATTGTACAGTTTACAAGATGGTTGTAGGACAGACCCCCTTTAGATTGACATACGGTACAGAGACAATCCTTCTCTTGGAATTCTTTGTACCAAGCCTCAGGATAGCCCTTCAAGAATGATGGGATGGGAAGGGGGCATGGTCGGAACGCTTGATTGAACTCGAACGCTTAATTGAAACGTGGCTTCTAGCCAACCATGCACTCATATGCGAGAAGGCAAGACACACAAGTTGGTTTGACAAGCATGTCAAGCAGCGCACCTTCGAACGTGGTGACTTAGTAGTACTGCTATACTTAGTCAAAGGACATAAGCAAAAACTAAAGTTTCGGGGGCTAGGACCTTTTAAGGTTCAAACCATTAGCCGAACTAGCAACGTAGAACTTGAAACCCTAGAGGGTGAGGGCATAGGATTTTTCAATGGTAGCCGTATAAAGAAGTATTTCCCTCCCACACACCCATTGCATGAGCCCCCAATGCTAGCACCCCCTGTCCACATACAAGTAGCCACTATCACTGAGGTGGATGGTGAGGATGAGGAAGCAGTACCACCATCTTACCTACGCATGACGATCATTGCTAAACACACATGCACCATCAACACATTGATCGATGAAGGAGCCGATTTTAATATTCTGACTCATGACTATCGGACCCAAATTGGCAAACCGCACTTGTAGCCCACTAATGCTAATCTCACCCCGTATGGGGGCCAACCCTACACGCTGTTAGGAAAGTGCAAAGTTGCAGTTTCTATTGAGTCTGAAAGCATGCAGATAATCTTCTATGTGTTGCCCAACACTAAGAATGTAGGCATGGAATCATTGTTAGGACAAAATTTCAAGAAGAAAGCTTGTTGCAATGTCGATTATCAATTGCAGCATAGCCACCTAGCCGTTGGCAATGTTTGCATTGTTACAACATTAAGCAGGGGTGATGCGACTCTTTCCAAGACCGTGAAGTCAAGACTAGGGAGGGGGGTTCTGGCTCGTTTGCAACCTACCAAGCCTCGATGCCATCAACCCAATGGCACCAACATTGAAGCCCATGAACCCTAGTTCAAATGGGTACCTAAACATGGAGTGCCGCCTAGGAATAGCAACCCATGACCTCGCAAGGCTAATGGTCCACACCTGAAAGCTAGGATACCAAGACGATACTATAAACACAGACATATAGTCAAGTCACGACGGGTCCCCAAGGCCTTATTGCAAGCGCAAGACTACTATGCGGGGTAACACCTGGATTTGGTTGCCTAAAACCAAAACAACCAAAGACCCTACACAAACGCCACCCTCAAGATTGACCACACAAAACATCATACTAGAGACACTCACAACACAAGAGAATCAGGACTCTAAGTCCATATAACCTCAAATGCCTAGCTTAGTAGGGCCTGAACCAATCTATTGTCGAAAATCATAGCTTGCTACTCACACAATGACCAGTTCTAGTGCTGATGATACCCCTCAAATATTAAATGCATCTAGTAGCACGACAACCACAGCTACCACCAAACCCATCGAACGTGAGGCCCCAAGCTCCAACCTAAAGAGCAACCCAAGCTGTGACCATTAGTTCAGCTTGGGATCATTAGTTGCAGAAGTACGAACACTCCCTTGCTCTTGGGAGGAGTTAGAATTTGTATTCGTTAAGGCTTCTGAAGTAGCTCAAGAGTTAATTCAACTAAGATATCCTAGGAGCGAGCAATCAAGCAGCGTATCATTATGTCATATAGCAAGAATACAATCATGGCCAATATAAACCAAGAAATCGAGAAGTTGAAACAACTTACCGACCACGACTCTTGCGGAAATGGTTCACTTTACGCTTGCAACGGGAGCTAGAGGGATGCCAAATAATGACGAACACTGAACAATGACACGTAATCAAGGCATCTGAATATGACCCAACCTATGTTGCTCTCCAACTTCCTATAGGGTGTTGATTTCCATTCATAACTGACCCCTAGAAGAATACATTGAGGGACATCCTTATTTAGATTGCATCCTCATTGAGGAGGAGTTGCATGTCGCTAGCCAAGTGGATTCCGGTGACTTCTTGCTTGATGTCCTCACTTACATTATGCATGTAGGCATCCGCCCTTTCGACATGGATAGGTATGCTAATTTTAAGTATAATTTGAATTTCTACGCCTGGCTCATGCAAAGGCAAATCACTAAGGTTATGTGCTGAACACCCTTCATTCTCTAATGCTTTAATCATAGGAAGGATTCTTCTCAATTCAAAGAGGGGGAGGTAAGGTGAATCAAACCAAACACATAAGAAAAACCATTAAGGAAAATCACATATGAGGGACCTCAATGGTAGGATGAAGCAACTTGTGACTGAGCAATTGACAATAAAATTTGAAATCAATAGACTATTGGAAGGAAAAAGTCCACTTTTGCACAATTCACCAAGTATGTAGTTGTTTCCTGTTGCTTGTAGTTATTCTGAAAAACACTTATGGTGAAAATGGCTTCATGACAGGCACCCATCATGGCAGGCCACCAAGAAAAGGCTAGCAAATTGCCTTTTTCAAAGGAAGAACAAGCAAAATATGGGCTTTTGGTGGAAACACGAGCCTTCAACCAGTTCAAGCCTTCAACCTAGAAGATGTGGTCATTGAAGAGCGGGCTGTGAGATAGATCATCGAGCAATGCAGTCTACAGAAATACATGGAAGTAGTAAGCCAAGGGTGGACTATTTCCACTGTGTAGAGTTTCTGAGGACTTTCCACAAGAACTGCGGCACTGTAATTGTGCATGAGATAGAGGGAACTCGTCAGGTGCAGATTGAATTGACCCCAAAGCTCGTGGAAAAGGCAGTGGACTTGGCAAGCAAAGTAGAGAGGTGTGAACTTGGAAATGGGACCACATGAAGAGGAGCTTGTGCCACCACCTCCTTCCCTGCGGCCTAAAGAGCAGCAACACGCAGACACTTCTGGAGAAATAAAGGTTGCAGTAAGGGAAAAAAGAGAACAAATGGTGGAGGAGACAAGGAGAAAATGGAATGCCAAGGGAGTGAGGGCATCCCAGGCACCTATCCCACCATGTGAGGACAATGCCCCAACAAGCTTCCACACCGACCTTGTAATCTAGGAAAGGCAAGAAACGTCTAGAAGCCCTTCAATTTTAATTTCTAGTTCCCCACCACCTTGTGTAGGATCTTGCCCATCAAGGTGGTGGAGGAGATAATTAACATCGAAAGTAGGCCCAAGCAGAAATGGATGGATGAGAGAGCACAGAACCCCACATTATGGGACATTGAAGATGCCAAATTTTGGCAAAATAAAGTTTTTGAAGTACCAAGGTCAGTGCCCATCGGCTATGAATGCCAACCTACATGGAGAAGAAGGTTTTGTGACATCAACCTAGACATTTGGATGGCCTTTTGCAACACTCAACCTTTTGAGTGGAATGACCCAACCTTTATGCCTTACCCTCAAAGGGCAGGAGTGGATTATGACTCTAGTGTCCATGACAGCTGCAATTTCCCTATGATCTATAACCCTCATTGTACTACATATGAAGATGCCCTCGTCTTCACATTAGAGAACTTGTATGATACTCTAATTCGATTCACTAACAAATTCTCTTCATGCCTTGACCCCACCTTTATTACTAGTAATTACCTTAGATTGCTTAGGATACTCGTTAGGCAAGATCCCACCCCACAAGAGCGCGGCCTCCCAGTACTCCATTTTGATCCTAATGCTATAGATAGTTGCGTGATGGCTCGACTAATGATGTGAGCTGCTCTATTGCCTTCATATTGCTTAGCTCTACTAGAGGACATGAATGATAGCCACTTCACTTGATGCAATCATCCATTGCTCTCCACCATCAACCTTGTTGTTCGCCTAAACCTCAAGGGGTATCTCCAAAGCCACATATTTCTTAATAAATCTATTAAGCCCCTGTCTCCACCTCACTCTGATGACGAAGATTAAACTTCTGTCATGACTATGTAACTTTATAATTTAAAAAAAAGGAAAAAAAAGAAAAGACAAAGGAAAAGATATCACACGTAGCCACCGCAAGTTGTAAATAGACCATAGTCACTGTACCTAGGGGTCCTCAAGTTAGGTGCGTCCATGGCCCCAGTCGACCGGCTTCGTTCATAACCCCCAAGCCTCATTTTAATTACCCCCTTCATGCTTAGGGCACATGAAGGGCAAGACACACCTAGGGAGGTAACACTCGCCTACGGTTAGATGTGTCACCCTAAGCCCCCTACACCACAGCTCCCTTATACACCAATTGGGTCCTCAAGTGTGGGACACCACCAAGGGCTTGCCCAAGGTAGACCCATCTCCCAGTTCCACAAGCATTGGAACCACGCACTCCATGGTAAGGTAGACACGCCCCCAGGTAGTGCACCTTCTTTTCTTCCCAAGTACAAACAAAGGCTTCCACCACAAACTCCAAAGACCCCATCATCCATGCAATGTCCTCCCCATCATATGCGACATGTCACCATGCAGGCACAACAAAGCCAAGGGTAGATGCAACAACCCTAGTAAAAAAGTGAATGAAGAAGCTCATTTAAAACCGCACCGGAGACGGCAACCAGGAGGGGCAACCAACAAATATGTCCAACTTTATCTTCAATTTCAAAGCCGGATTCATCCACCAACCTCCCTCTAGCACTAGGGATAATATCCAATGCAAGGGCATTTCCATAAATCCCTCCATCTCCAGGGATCATATCCAACGCAAGGGCCTTTTAGTTTCATAAATCCCTCCAACAGGTCCATAAATCCCTCCAACACTAGAGTTCATTCCCAACTCAAGGGCCTTTTGGTTCCATAAATCCCTCCAACACACCCCCCAACACGGCTTGTATACAAACTCAAAAATCCACTTGGCAACAACACTGTTCGACTCCCCACATAGCAAGTGCCATGGGATTGGCACTCAACTAGGAGGGTGTTACCGTGTTTCCCGCAGCACAGAGGAGCGGAAAATGAAAAAAAAAGAATAGCAAAAAAGGCGTAGGATAAAAGCAGAGAAAGGCGCCTTGACCGGTAACTAGACCCTTGAAAATTTAAATGTTCAGGCACGACCCTCAGAAAACCTCGGTGTCGCCCCAAGACAACAAAAGAGTAGAGGGCGTACCATCAAAATGTAGGAGCACCCCCGAATCTTTGTAAAAGAGTGCCAGGCTCACTCTTGTGTGAAGTGTATGCATTAGTTAGGAATATGATAAATTAGAATGGTGGGAAATGGGAAAGAGGGCCTAGGCTACGGCCGGCCATGTAAAAGCAACAAAGGGGATGACCGCCCACAAAGGATTTAGGGTTTTGTATATAAAGTTGAAAAGTGAATGAGAAGCTCATTCTGTGGTGTGTGGCAAAAAGAGTCTTCTTCTTCCTCTCTTCTTCTCTCCTCCTTGCTAGTGTGTGCTCTTGAGAGAGGGAGTGTGAGAGTGTGAGGGAGAGAGTGTGTGTGGAGTGAGGGATCAAGAGGGTGAAGCTCTTCACCATCTTCTCCCCTTTTCTTTTCTTCTCTTCTCTTCTATTCTCTTGCACGTGCGGCTATGGAGGATGGAGCTTGGAGACGGAGGAGGCTTGAGGATGCTTGAGCTAGCATCAAGAATCGTGGAGCTATCGGAGTACAAGAGAGAGGAGGGTACTCAATTGAGCATCAAGGTAAGCTCACCACACTCATAGGATCGACGGCGCGCCGGCTAGGTGAGAGATAGCCATTAGATCTCACTTGGAACGCTTGAAACAATAAGCGGTTCGTGGGTCTTGGCGGTTGAGCGAAAGCTCCCACATTTTGGTTCCGTTGTTGCCGGGACCAACGGATTCAAGCTTGAGCACTTGCGCGCCTCATATCGAGCATCAAAGTAGGGTATTCATCCCCGAAACGGAGCTTGAGATAGGAAGGAAGCTGGGTGTTTTTGATCTTCAAAATAGGTAAGTATTTTGGGATATTCTGGTTGTTTGATGATTAGAAAACAGGGAGAAATTAGTTCAATTTTTTGCTTTCGATTTGTGTTGCATTTAGAGTAGCTTAACAATAGGAAATCACACCCGAGGAGCATAGGGTTTGGTGCTGTGAAATAGGGAGAAAATCGGGGTAAACAGGGGAAAAATGGAGGAAATGCACGTTTGAATGTGTAGGACTCGCAATGAGAGAGATCGGTAACATTCGAGGAATGTCCAGTAGGGTTATAAGTTTTTGAAGGGCAAGGGAGTCCTCATTTGCAACCAGCTGAGAGAGAGAGAGAGAGAGAGAGAGAGAGAGAGAGAGAGAGAGAGAGAGAGAGAGAGAGAGAGAGAGAGAGAGAGAGAGAGAGAGAGAGAGAGATTGGGCAACCCGTTCGATTGATTAGGGCGAGGCGTGACGTTGCATTCGGCGATCCCCAGGTATATAGATCTCTCCCCCACCACTCCAACATCATTACTGATGAATTTGGTAGTCTATAGTCATCGATACCTTGAGATTTTGGACGAATCTGTGCTCGAAAGTGCGTCGGGCCGGCAGAATCGGATACCTGTCTCAGTGTTTGATTCTCAAAATCGGACGTCCGATTTTGGGAATCGGACGCTCGGTCCGATCGGACCAACCCCTCCGATTCGGACACTCGGACACTCGGACCAACCCCGTCCAATCGGACTACTTGTCTACTTGTGCGATCGAGGAAATTGGACTCACGAATTAGGACATGTCAGCAATCGGACCACACGCCTGGTCCGATTGTTGAAAATCGGACGCCTAATCCACGTTCGGTTCTGAGACTCATACGGCCCAAACTCAGATCCACCTGGTCCAATTCCTAGAATCTGACCACTGCGAAAATCGGACCACTCTCCTGATCCGATTCCCGAAATCAGACCGGTCTAGAATCGGACGTCCGATTCCCAGAGTCGGACAATTAAAAAAAAAAGGGAGAAAACATAAAAAATTGACCCCCATGAGCGATTGGAAGCGCAACCCCCTCTAGGACAACATGGCGAATGCCTTGTAGGTAGTCTCGACATAGGAGTCAATACCAAGGGACAGGGAAATAGTGTTGGAGCACTCCCTAGCGACCTAACACGTCAAGAATGGAAATCCAATCAGAGGACCTGTGAGATCGACCCCCCTAGTGAATAGTAAGAAGCAGCGCAGACCCTAGAACCCGCTAGAATGGCCAAGACGTGAGCAATGAAGCTTATTAGGCTCGAAACCAGCAAGAGTGTGTAAGAAGCCGAGGAATTTCTTACGGCACTCACATTGAATTTCCGCACTTGAAGTACACTTAAGAAAGCTAAAAGCCTAATTGGGCACAAGTGCACGAGAAACGACACACTCATCGAGTGACCATAAAATTGAGGTTTGTATTCAATAACCAAAGGAACTCACTCAGATAAACCACTCAAGGAACCCACCAATAGGAGAGGACCCAAGACATAGATGAACAATTGAAGTGCAGGGTAGGACCAAGCAAGGAGCGCCAACAACAAGGATCTGTCAAGACTATTCAACCTGATTGACAGTGCAGAGGGGCGCAAGAATCCGACCATGATGAAAGAAAGCTTAGACTATCGGTCTAATGAGGAGCTCGATTTGAGTATATTCCCAGATGCTATACAACAGATGGTGAGCAGTTACAACATGCACGCCCGGTACGAGCACCGCGGCAGGACAGTAGACGTGATCATTGCAGACCTAGAGGAGGAGAGAAGACTAGCCCGCAAGGCATTGCAAGGAATAGCTGATTATAATAGGGATTAGCAGGCTAGGAGCCAAAGGCAAAGCATGGAGCTGCATGAGGTGCAGCGAGTGCTAAACTTGGCTGGCTGAAATCGAATGACCATGAGAGAGCACTAGAAGGAGACCTGACATTGAGCGAGCTCCTCATGAAACGGCTGCTCGATAACACCGCAGTAGAGCAGAGTGCCACCGCACTAGCGACGTCTCTGCTTGCAAGATTAGGGGCAAACCAAGGGCAAAGAGCCAGGCTAAGATACCCATTGTTGCCAAGCAACTCGATAAGTATCAACCTCATGACGACCCCTACAGCTTCATTGAGCGGTTTGAGCAAGTTTGAGAAGCCAACGGCCTCAACGACCAAACTCAACGTTCGCAAGCATTCAGGCTTTGCCTAGGCGACAAGGGTAGGATGTGGTATACAAGCCTGGATGCCGTAGAGCAAGCCAACTTCAATAATCTCAAGGATCTCTTCGTCAAGAGATTCGTCAAGCTAGGATACTCTGATAACTTGCTGGTACGCTTGATGAACGTCAAGCAAAAAGAGAAGGAGGACATCCGTGACTACGTGACCCATGTGAGAAGTCTTTTTAAGAGAATCCCTCTAAGCGAGCGATTGACTCACAGAGCAGTTTCAACTGTATTCATTAGTGGGATTCAAGACGAGGAGTTATATAAGGCTTTAGCAGGAAACTCAAGCTTGCAGCGGGATGTGGTGGCTAGAGTTTTTGAGGAAGCCATCAGAGTCGACGACCAACTGAAAGAGTGGAGCTCTAGGAGCTCAAATCTAGAAGAGACCAACCCGCGAAGCTCAGAGAGAATGTCAGCCTCTAGTGAGCGGTCAATCCCATCATCCCAAGATAAGGGAAAGGCCACCGAGATAGACCAAGGCTTCGCTGAGGTCAAGATGGAATTGGCCAAGCTACAAGACATGTTGAGACGACCAACACGGTCGCACGTCCAATGTGTGTACTGTGGTGGAAACCACTTGCCGGTCGAGTGTCAAGACCCTAGGTCAAGACCTTGTGCTAACTGCGGTAGATTCGGCCATGATGTCACACATTGTAGACTACCAAGATGACTTCCATACTCGCAACCCTACGGCCAGCCTTATCTGGCTAACAGGTCGCATCCATTCTTCGGAAGGGGAGCCCCGTTGGCTCTTCCTGCGCCTAACGATATGAAACCAACCATCCCGAGAATGGACATAAATCTTACAGGCATTCCTAGATTGCCTGGTCCTTATGTGACCCACCTACCAAGCAATGCTCAAGTACACTACGTGGAGGAGCCGAACGATGAGGAAACCTACATATACCCTTACGTCTCGCACGATGACGAGGGCAACGCGGTCCTCATGGATTATCGACCTGTGCCGGTGATGGCGTTAGGACGAGGATGAGGTAGAGGCCTAGGAGGGCAGCCGCATGATTCAGTCACTTGTTGGACTTGTGGACACCCCGATCATATCTCATCATGATGCCCTGAAAGAGAGCAGCAAAACATGGATAATGCTGGCCAAAGGTGTGGAGTGTGGAATCACTCATCTTTTCATAGACTGCCCAAAGCGAAAGCTGTCCTCTAGCTCAGCCAACTGGCCATTCGTCCCGTTGGGGTTGTTTAGTCGAAAACCCCGATGGGGAGGCGACACCTATCCCATTGCGAGTAATGACCCGAGCCCAAACGAAGCATGCCGGCATCTCTCTGCCAGGACCTAGCAATCTTGACGCAACCTCGATAGGAAAGAAAAGCTGCAGGCGGAAAAAGAAAAGATCGGAAGCTAAGGTCGCACTAAAGACCGAGAGTGCTACGACTCTACCTACAAGGAAGAAGGTCTCGGATGCAGAGGCAGAGACTTCAGCCCCTAAGACAACCGAAAAGGGAAGCGCTAAGGTAGGGGAATACCCGTATCCAAAGTGACAATTAGAGGCCATAGAAAAGGTGAAGGAATGGGTGAGGGAAACTCAACAGCATCTCAAAGACGCTGAGCCCATCATAGAGGACGAGATCGACGATCTCTCCAGCGTAAGCACGCCAATGTCACCGCCACAGTCCACCGAAGCAATTGTGCCACAAGCACTGCCGATGAGACCAAGCCTAGACGCGACAGAGCCACAGATCAATCGCGGCCATTGGCCCGGACAATCCAGGCCGAGGGAAGGATGAGTATCTAACGATCTCTTGACCACGCTAGTGACTACCCCTGTAACACTTAGCCTGGGAGATCTGCTTAAGTAGCACCCTACCCTATGGCAAGAGCTTAAGCAGTGGGTCGAAGGATTATAAGAGCAGGTCACGCCAGACCCTTGAGACCAGGATGCAGAAACACAATTGCCCAGTTTGACGTTGTACTCCGTGCCTAAATCCTTGCATGTCAACACCTTTTGGGAAGGCTCTGAGATGCACGTGGTCTTGCCAGTCCTAGCCCTGGGTGACACAACAAGGAAGGGAATCGTAGACACGGGAGTCGGGGTTAGTGTGCTTAGCCACGCAGTGCTTCAGACTTGGGGAAACCCGCCTGTTGAAGCTGCTAGGTTTAATGTCACGCTAGCAAACAGTATAAGAATGAAGCCATTCGGGGTACTGAAGAATCGGCCAGTGAAGATCGCATGTGTCCGGTTCTCTGTCTACTTTATAGTCATGAAGGGAATGGACTACGATGTCATATTACGCCGACCCTGGATGCGCAACGCTAGAGTCATCGAAGATTGGGGTTACGGCTTGATCTTCCTTGGTAATAGAGTGGACGCCGTAAGAATAGAGATGGATACTTGGAAGACCACACCAATTGACCTAGACGCCATCTGTGCTATGCTTAAGCGGAACACTCAGGTCAAGAAGCCCTATGGGTCCTTGACCAAGTATATCCCATGTCCAGAGGATGAGCGGGATTGGATGCATGTTCTTACCACAATTGACCTGCCATTCTCAGACCATGAGGCATATGAGCAAGCCCTCAAAACGATTGGCAAGACCAAAGAAGCACCATCTACACCAGTCTGCATGATGGCAGCAAGCCTCCATGGAAAGCCTAAGCCAGTCACCCTCCATGAACCTTCCAACAAAAGGGAACTCCAGGGGGTACTGGAATACCTAAAGAAAGAGCTAGTTGCCAACTTCAAACCACTCCAGGATTTCTTAGAGGATTCCAGGTGGCAATGGACCAAGGTGCACGAGTTGAACCTCATGTATAATTGGGCCCTGGTTCCTAACCAATGATACGAGGCAGACCAAGCCCTAGGAGACAACGAGTAGTCAAATGACCAAGATTCCGGTGACGAATACGAAGACTGTCAATCCTTCAGTGATGAGAGTGAGGGTGAAGTAGATACCATAGAATATGACACTGAAGGACGAGAAATCGAGCAGATATGAGCAGACGCCAAGCCGCAGAAAAGGCAGGCCCTTAGAATGGAGCAAGGAGTCATGCACATAAAATGTGATCGTGCTTGGTTTGGAATGCATAGGAGCCATAGACCTTGAGCAAGCAGGCCTAGCCCAACCAAGAACGACATCAATACTTAGAACCAAATCGCCGTTTGAACTACGGCCACCAGGGGAGACCACCTCTTCTAGCGAAGATGGAGGGTTTGACTCTAAATCGGAAGTTACTTCGGATAGTGACCCAGAGATCCCTAGGACACCCATGACCAGACACACCAAGGGGGACTTACCCGTCCACCTGAGGCACAAACGGTTAAGGCAGGATAAGGCAAAGCACCCCAGGGAGACACTGTTAGAAGAACATCGGAAGCCGCATGACCTCCCTAAACGCTTCACTAAATTCAAAAAAGGGGATAGGGTAGTGGTTCTGCTAGGTGCCAAGCATCAAGGACAGACGAGTGAACCAATCGAAGGACCAGCCAAGGTCAAGGAGGTAGACCTAGCCCTAGAAGGGGAGACACCCCGACCAGTGTTCATTGCCGATGACTTGACTAGTGAAGAAGAGTTGAGTCTTGTTGCTCTCTTGCGGGAGTACATAGACGTATTTGCCTAGTCCTTAGAAGAGCTACGGGGGGTAGATCCGAGTGTTGTGACTCACAACATACCCATGACATCTGATGCAATGCTGGTCAAGGAGCGACTATACCCCATGAATCCAAAACACGCTCATGCTATCAAAGAGGAAATTGACAAGCTGATGAGAGTTGGATTCATTTACAAAATTGAGCACACAGACTGGGTATCACCCATAGTCATTGTGATGAAGAAGAACGACAAAATTCGAGTGTGCGTCAATTATAAGAAGGTGAACGCTGCCATGAAGAGAGACAACTATCCCTTGCCGTACACCGAGCACATGCTTGAGAGGGTGGCAGGCAAGGAAGCCTACAGTTTTCTGGATGGCTTCTCAGGGTACAACCAGGTGCAAGTGCATCCTGCAGACATGCACAAGACCGCCTTTGCCACTCAATGAGTGGGGAGTCTTTGCATAGATAGTCATGCCCTTCGGACTGACCAATGCCCCTGCCACTTTCCAATGCCTCATGTGCACCATCTTTAAGGACATGCTTCGCAAGGAATTAGAGGTCTTTGTCGACGATCTCTGTGTCCATTCAACCTGGATCGAACATTTAGACAAACTCCGCTCAGTCTTCGAACGGTGCCGCTTATATCATCTCTCCTTGAACCCCTTGAAGTGTCAGTTTTGGGTGAAGCACGGATACTTCTTAGGACATGTGGTGTCGAAGAACGGCATTGCCACTGACTTCTCAAAGGTCAGGGTTATTGTCGACCTTCCACCCCCAATTAATTACAAAGGAGTTCAATGCTTCTTAGGTCACATAGGATACTATCGGCGATTTTTACTAAACTACGCGTTGATCGCCAGACCATTGTACAAGCTGCTGATTGTCTTCGAGTGGACTGAGGCATGCCAACGGGCATATGAAGAATTGAAGAAGGCTCTAACAACAGCACCAATTCTACGAGCCCCAGATTGGACCATTACCTTCCACGTGCACATCGATGCTTCTAAATTTGCCATGGGGACAGTGTTGTGCCAACCTGGCGAGCATAACTTAGACTACCCAGTGAGCTTTGCTAGCAGACAACTCATTGAGACGGAGATGAATTATTCGACGGGACAGAAAGGGAGGGATTAGCCATGGTATTTGCTGTGAAGAAATTCTGGCATTACCTATTGGCCACGCCCTTCATCTTCTTCATGGACCATCAAGCCCTGCTCTATTTAGTGAACAAACCTTGTGCTACAAGACGCATAGCTCGATGGCTCCTCTTGCTCCTAGAGTTCGATTTCTCTGTGGTGGTACGAAAGGGAAAATAGCATTACATGGCTGATCACATGTCCCGTATACCCACAGGAGAAGCCGCTGGACAAGGCATCATTGACGAGTTACCTGATGCCCACTTATTCCACCTGTCCAGCGAGAGAGATCTATTTAAGGCGGATTTGACACCATACTAGGCAGACGACACAGTCCAAGTACTCGAGCACGGAATACCTGAGCGACCTATAGAAAAGGCACAACTTAGGCGCTTGATCCTGAAGATCCAGCCTTACCAGCTGATTGCAAGCCAACTCTATAGGCTGGGGCAAGACGAATTGCTGCGTAGATGCATATGTGAGCATGAGATGCACGATGTGCTCTCAGAGGCACGCAACGGCATTGCAGGAGGACACTTTAGTGAAGACATGACATCACGGAAGGTGCTGCAGTCCCAACTATGGTGGCCCACACTTTTTCGCGACGCCAGGCGATTCGTCAAACATTGTGACAAGTGCCAACAGACTAAGGTCCCGATTCGTAAAGATCAAATGGAGCTGACCCCAATTATTGCTTGCCAACCCTTCAAAAAATGGGGAATTGACTTCATAGGACCCATTAGCCCTGTAGCGCAGTACTCACAAGCCAAGTACAGTGTGGTGGCCACGGATTACCTCACAAAATGGGCAGAGGCAAGAGCCACACGAAAAAACGACGCTAGAACGACGGCCAAGTTTTAATGGGAGCAAGTGATCTCACGCTTCGATTGCCCCATCGAATTGGTTAGCGACCAAGGCACACACTTCATCAACGAAGTGATAGCACATCTCCTATCCACCTTTCTCATCATCCATTGCAAGTCCTCACCATACTACCCTCAGGCTAATGGGCAGGCATAATCAACTAATAAGATTCTTATCAACGTCCTGACTAAAGTAGTCTCAACCTCACGAAGTGACTGGGACAACAAGTTGATGGCCGCCCTGTGGGCCTACCGCACAGCTTATAAAACGGCTGTCGGCCAAACTCCCTTTAGGCTGACCTATGGGACTGAGGCAATTCTACTAGTAGAATTCTTTGTTCCTAGCCTACGAATAGCACTTCAAGAACGATGGGAAGGGAAAGAGGCTTGGACGCAATGCCTGGTCGAGCTGGAACGCGTTTTAGAGACTCGTCTTCTAGCCACCCACGTGCTTATCTGCGAGAAAGCCCGACGCAAGAGCTGGTTTGACAAGCATGTCAAGCAGCACGAGTTTGAACAAGGTGACTTAGTGCCCCTTTACTCAGTTAAAGGACATAAGCAAAAGATGAAATTCAGAGGTCTCGGACCCTTCAAGGTTCGTGCAATCAGCCGATCTGGCAATGTCGAGCTGGAGATCCTAGACGGTGAAGGAATAGGCTTCTTCAATGGCAGCTGTGTCAAGAAGTACTTCCCTCCCACTCATCCTTTGCATGAGCCACCAATGTTAGAGCCGCCGGTCAAAATACGAGCAGCCACAATCACTGAAATCAGCAAAGATGATGAGGAAGTTGTAGAACCCGCTTACCTTTGTGTCATGATCACTGCCACGCAAACATGCGCTTTTAACGCCTTGATTGATGAGGGAGCAGACTTCAATGTCTTAACCCACAAGCATTGGATCCAACTTGGCAAACCACTACTTCAACCCACAACTGCAAAATTAAGCCCATACGGGGCTCAATCCTACACACTTCTCGACAAGTGTAGAGTCGCCGTTTCTATCAAGTCTGAGACTGTTTCGATGCTTTTTTATGTGTTGCCCAGTGCTACAGATGCGGGCATGGAGTCACTGCTCAGGCGAACCTTCAAAAAGCAGACTCGCTGCAATGTTGATTATGAGTCGCAACGCATCCACCTAGCACTAGGCAACGTGCGCATTGTCACAGCCTTCAGCAAGAGCTGTGCAACACCATCACCGTCTGCAGGCCCACCAATAGCAACATGCGTAGGCAAGATTAAGGAGGGGGTAGTGCGCGTCTGCCACTCCCCGACTTCCATAAGCCACAATCCAAAGTGATCAAAGCACAAATCCAATAGCCTTGCCTTCAATGGGTGCCTAAACAGCCGCAACAACCGCCTAAGAGTCGACATGTCCACCCCCATAAAACCCAGAACTCTAAACCTAGGAGATCAAGACGTAATCACAGGAAGAGCTGCGCGATGGGTCCCTAAAGTCCTCTTGCATGTGTAAGGATACTATGAGGGAAATGCCTCACTGTGGATCCCCAAGGCCCCCACGGCCAAAGGCATTAGTCATGTGCCACCCTCTGGCTCCATCAGCCCACGTCCCCTGACACCTCAAACCCATAAACTACAATGCTCTCGAGAGCCCCAGCCATCCAACTCCTCTAAGCCTCGGCCCAAGAGAGTCGCACAAACCTATTGTTCCAAGCAACACCCACCATCACAGGTGGCATCATCTGACCAAGTCAATCCGACTTTCCGCAACAAAGCTGACTGCAGCAGCCCAGCTGCCGCTGTGCATGACCCTAACTCGCCCATCCTCCAAATAGCCTGGTTGCAAGCTCAAGGAAGCTCTCAACCACCACTCTGTATCGTCAAAGCCTCTAGTTCTAGCAAACCTCGACCGCTCGTCGGCCTTACGCCCTCCTATGAACAGAAATCCTTTCTCGTGCTAGCCGCTGACCTGGCGGAGGACACGAGAGATGATGTGGTGAACTGCATTAAGCGGCTAGATGCCACCTTCATGTCGCTAGCCCTCAACTATGACCGCTTGGACTTGGGTCTATTAGAGGAATCCCTTGCAACGGAAGTGCGCAACATGCCTTGCTCTTGGGAGACTTTTGAATTTGCATTTGCAAAAGCTTCTCACTCTGCTGCTGAGTTGCTCAACAGCGAGATCTTCCAAGAGCAAGCCATTAGACAATGACTTATCACATCCTACGATCAGCGAACCACTTTGGCTATCACTGATTAGGAATCACCAAGCTATCCCAACTCGCTGATACGGACTCCACGTTTTTGAAGCATTGGTACACTCTTCGGCTGCAATGGGAAGTTGAGGGATGCATCATAATGACCAACACTGAGGAGTGCCACGCAATCAAAACATCAGAGTACGACCCCACTTATGTCACGCCAACCTCATATCTTATATTAACCACTCTTCGCGGCCAACCCATAAATGAGCACATCAAAGGGCACCCCTACCTTGACCGCCTCTTAACAGAGGAAGAGCTCCACATCACAAGTCGGGTTGATTTTGGCGATCTCCTAACTGATGTTCTGACATACATCACGCATGTCGGTATCCGCCCATACAACTCAGACAGGGAGGCTCAGCTAGAGTATAACCCCAACTTCTACACTTGGCTCTTGTACAAATAGAGAGATGCCCTTTAGGCTGAAAGCCCTTAACCTCTCAACCTCCAATCCTGGGACGGATTTTTCTTGTCCAAAGGGGGAAGGGATAATAAGGTGGAATGTAATTAATAAACAAAATGGAATCTAAAAAGTAAACCAAGTATGAAACGTCAATTAATTTGAAAAGCAAGGGTAAGATGCAATGGTAAAATTTTGGGAGACTATGTTCAATAAAATCTGCTATGCTTTTATTCTTCCAGCAAATTAGTTGTCAAAAGTACTAAAAGTGGAAATGGCTGAACTTGCAGGTGGCGATCATGGCAAGCCAGGACAAAGCGGGCAAGCTCCCCTTCTCAGAGGAGGAACAAGTAAAGTACGGCCTCACAGTGGAAACGAGAGCCTTCAACCAGTTGAAGTTCCGTCACATCTTCAACCTTGAAGATGTGGCCATCGAAGAGCTGGCGGTACGCCAAATCATAGAGCCGTGCCACCTGCAAAAGTGCCTGGACACAGTGGGCCGGAGGGTGGACTACACCCAGTGCGCTAATTTCTTGCGCACCTTCAATAGGAGTAGAGTCACCATCACGGTGCGCGACAATGAAGCCACCGGACAGGTGCAAATAGAGCTGACCCCCAAGTTGGTGGAAAGGGCGGGGCTCCTGAATAAGGTAGAAAGAAAGCCAAAAAGAGACATCTATGCCATGTTGGGAATGGACAAGGGGAAGGTCCATACCAATGATGGGATTAGCTTGGCGGACATCCCCAACCCAGAAATCTAGCTGTAGGCAAAGATGGTGCACGCCATGTTCTCAAGCCAGAGGTACAACAGCATAATGAGCCGAATCAATGTACCTCTGCTCGACAGCATCGCGGCACAAGCGTTGGATGAGGTGAACCTTAATGGGTTTGTAAGGAAAACCATCGAGGCTTTGGCTAAGGCCTTGGCAACAGTAGGAAGAGTCATGGGAGGGGAGTCCCCGTCGTCCCGATCAACCCGCAAGGCATCATCCTCCAAAGCCTCAACCATAGGGTTTGGAGGTGTCCTTATGGCAATCATCCAAGAAGCACTAGGGCACAGACGAGAAGGAGAAGACAAGAAGGGAGGTGACGAAGGAAGTGACGAGTCGTCGTCACAATCCCCGCCTCACACAGAAGAGCAGCGAAGGTCATTAGATGAAACAAAAACTGACGCAGATGAAGAGGGAGAATCCTAGGGCACCCCATGGAGGCACGCGGAACAAGGAACCAAAGCCTTGCATGGAAAAAGAGACGAGGAGCAAAAGAAGAAAGAGAAGGAAGATTTGGAGAGGGGTCCAGTCAAGGATGAGGAGGAGAGAAAAAAGAAGACCGAGGAGGAGCTGAGAAGGAAGGAAGAGGAAGAACTAGAGCTGGCCACCCGTCACTCCATCGAGGAGCAGCACAAAAGAGACGAGGAAGGCGTGGAGAGCCCGTACCGAATAGAGGCACCTAGTTCTAGTACTAGTGTGTCGGAAATCACACCCCCGCCCCCAGCAGAAGGAAAATGAAAAGATCCGATGATGCCAACTCTCCCCCTCTTCATACCTTCCATGCCAGCCACTCTTATCGTGATGACACCCACTGCCACCACCACCCAAGGTTCCACCCCAAAAGTCAATGAGAGCAACGTAGTCACTTGGCTACAATTCGTGGTGGAATGAGAGTTGGCAAGAGAAGTGGCAATGGCCACCCCATCGTCAGGAGTCAAAAGGGCAGCCACGACTGATCTGGAGCCAAGGTCGGAGCTGAAGAGGCAGAAAATAGAAGATGTTGTCACCACCACCACCATGCCCTACCCCCCACCTCCAGCAGACCAATACGATGAATATGTTAAGGAGCTGATCTCGCAGTTAGAAAGGGCCAGGGAAGAAAGGAGGACAGCCGTGGAGGAGTTGGCAGCAGAACGAGAATCACGAGCCGCTCTCCAGTTGGAGAGAACAAAGCAGATAACAGAATATCAAAGGGAGATCGCAGCGCTCAGGGAGGAAGCCAGCAATAAGAATGCAGAGGAACTAAAGGCCCTGAAGAAACGTGACGCGGCTTGGGAAGGAAGGAGAAAAAATTTGATGGAGTGTCTCAATGGGGAAAGGGAGAGCAATGCTCACCTGAGGCGCAAGAATGATAAGCTATCTGCAGTCAACCTGGAAGCACAAAGCCAGCTTGACAAGATCAGACAGGAGGCTACAAACCTGGACCGGTTAAGGGAGGAGCAAGTGTGAAGGATGCAGGTACAGCTAGACCAGCTCAATGCACAGATCGCTGCTGAGTGCCAGGAGCAGTCCCACCTGTACCGTGAGCTCGAGGCCCGGCAGCAACGACTCATGGCCATGACCCTCCATCAGGGGAAGAGCCTGGAAGAGATGGAGAAAAGAGCAAAAGAATGGGCTGATCACAATGAGGGGAGAATACGGGACTTGGCACGTCGGCTAGCCAAAGCCGAAGGAGACAAGGTGCTGGCTGAGAATTAGGCAGAGGTGGCCCAGCTCTCCATGATAGCCCAACAGCACACCTTCCTTAATACACTGCTCCACTCCACCAGACCGGAAGGAAATGAAGCCAATGATCAGCTACAAAAGAAACTAACCATTGCACGCATAGCTCTAACAACAGGCCTGTACATGCCGCTGCAGCTAGGAGGCCCGCCACAGAGCCTAGAGGAGCAAAGAAGATAACTTGCACAGGTAGGCCTGATGGCATAGGAAATAGATGAACTCGGTCGGGTTCACAGAGTTAAAGGCACAAGAAGACGTGCAAGCAGAAGGGGGTGAACCGGAGTTTGACCTAGGACCTCAGGAGGAGGAATATGTCCCACCACCCCCTCAGCCACAACAAGCGAAAGAGCAACCCCCTGATACATCTCTTGAAAGAAAAGCAGCCCAGGCTAACCGCAGGAAAGAAATGATAGAGAAGGCAAGGAAAAAGTTGAATGTTAAACCCATTCCAAGACAACCTGCCCCTCTCTACCACGCCCTCAAGATCCCCTTGCTGAATTCCATGCCGAATTGATTATCTAGGAACAATAGGAATATAACAGTGACCCCTTCGACTTGAGCTTTGAGTTTCCCGCTACCTTGAACAGAGTGTTGCCCATTCAACTTGTAAATGACGTCATTGCCATGGGTGCAAGGCTCAAGGCCAAGTGGTTAGCGGAGCGAGAGGCCCACCTAACTGCTTGGGGATCCGAGGACTGCGAAATTTGGCAAGATAAAGTCCTCCAGGTGCCTAGGTTGATGGAAGGCTATAATTGCCAACCCACCTGGAGAAGATGCATTTTTGACGTCAACCTTGATGCGTGGATGGCATTTTGTAGCACCCTCCCTTTTGGGAGAAACGACCCTACTTTCATGCCGTATCCTCGAAGGGTAGGGGTTGACTTTAATCCGTCCATCCACGGCAAGTTCAACTTTCCCATTATCTATAACACTAATAGCACCTCCCATAGGGACGCCCTTCTCTTTACCCTCCTTGATTTTTACAGCTCAATAGATAGGTTTCTTAGCGAGTTCACCTCCTGCCCTGACCCTGCTTTTATAACCACGTGTAATTACCTTAGACTAATTAGGATTCTAGTCCACCAAGAACCCGCACCTCAAGAACGCCACCTCCCACCCCTCTACTTTGATCCCAATGCCATAGACAGCAGCACCATGACTCACCTCATAATGCGTGCTTCCCTTTTGCCATCCTTCTGTGTTGCTCTGATCAAAGATATGAGCGATAGCAAATTCACCCAGTGCAACCACCCCTTCCTTTCTACCACCACTCTCAAAACCCACCTCAACCTCAAGGGCTACTTGTTGAGTCATAGATTCCTTAACAAGGCCCCCCGCCCTCTGCCATCCCCTACCAGCCATTTGGATGATGAGGAGTAAACTCCCGTCATGCCCTTGTATCCTATGTCTCCATGTATACGCCTCTATGCGTTTATTTATATTATTAAAAAAAAAGAGAAAGAAAGAAAAAAGACAAGAAAAAGAGAGAGAAGCACCACAATCACTGCACCTAGGGTTCTCCCTAGCCCCCTCCCCACTTCATGCTTAGGGCACATCAAGGGCAGGACTTCCAGACCTGTCACCCTAAAACTTGCACCACACCTCCAACGAAGCACAAATTGGGTCCTCAAGTGTGGGATGTTACCAAGGGTTTGCCCAAGGTTAGACCCATCTCCCAGTTCCACCGCCACGGGCACCATGCACTACACGGAAAGGCAAACACACCCCTTAGGGAATGCACAACTTTTCTTGCAGGGTATGTTCAAGTTTAAGAAATGGCTACTCCGCTGCAGAGGATCACCCACCACATCCTGTGAATAACCAAAACTTTTGCCCTGTGACAGGGTCCACAGTCATCCACCTTGATGGCTACCATGATCAAGCCAAGCCAAAATACATCTACCATTAGCATAGATCTTGGAACCTCGCCTTCCGAAGAGGCATGCTTGACGCCTTAAGATCCGTAGATCGCTTATTGACTCCACATGCCTGAAGATCTTCAACTCAAGAACTGAAGACCTTCAACTCAAGAACTGAAGACCTTCAACTCAATGCTGAAGACCTTCAACTCAAAGATAAAGAACTTCAAATCAAAGACACAGCTTTCCAATACAAATAGAGTTCGGGGGGGGGGGGGGGGGGGGGGGGGCTTCTGCACTATAAATCCCTCCAATACCATCCTCCTAGGGGATTGCTTATTGCTTCAAGCATTTCTAATACTCGAGGGATGACCAGCTACACAACGGGTGCCACAACTGTGCGAACAATGCCGAGTATCTTCCTGGAGTCGAAAGCACATCGGAATCTCTCCTGGTCATCGTCCTTAAACTCCATCACCTGTCATTCACCCAACCACTTGGAAGCACAGTCATCCACCTACCCATTCCACCTAGTAGCCTACCTAACTAGCCACTACATCCCACCGTAGTGCCATGGGATTGGCACTTGGCTAGGAGGGGGTAAATGTTACCGTGTTTCCCGTAGCACAGAGGAGCGGAAAATGGGAAAAAAGAAGAAGCAAAAAAGGTGCAGGATAAAAGCAGAGAAAGGTGCCTTGACCGGTAACCAGACCTTGGAAAATTTAAATGTTTGGGCACGACTCTCAGAAAACCTCGGTGTCGCCTCAAGACAACAAAAGAGTAGAGGGCGCACCATCAAAATGTGGGAGCGCCCCCGAATCTTTGTAAAAGAGTGCCAGGCTCACTCCTGTGCAAAGTGTACGCATTAGTTGGGAATAGGATAAATTAGAATGGTGGGAAATGGGAAAGAGGGCCTTAGGCTACAGCCAGCCATGTAAAAGAAGCAAAGGGGATGACCGCCCACAAAGGATTTAGGGTTTTGTATATAAAGTTGAAAAGTGAATGAGAAGCTCATTCTTTGGTGTGTGGCAAAAAGAGACTTCTTCTTCCTCTCTTCTTCTCTCCTTCTTGCTAGTGTGTGCTCTTGAGAGAGGGAGTGTGAGAGTGTGAGGGAGTGAGTATGTGTGCAGTGAGGGATCAAGAGGGTGAAACTCTTCACCATCTCCTCCCCTTTTCTTCTCTTCTCTTCTCTTGCGCGCGCGGCTATGGAGGATAAAGCTTGGAGATGGAGGAGGCTTGAGGATGCTTGAGCTAGCATCAAGAATTGTGGAGCTACCGGAGTGCAAGAGAGAGGAGGGTACTCGATTGAGCATCAAGGTAAGCTCACCACACTCATAGGATCGACGACGCGTCGGCTAGGTGAGAGATAGCCATTAGAGCTCGCTTGGAACGCTTGAAACAATAAGCGGTCCGTGGGTCTTGGTGGTTGAGTGAAAGCTCCCACAGAGGGGGATAATGTTAACCCTTAGATGAATGAGGTGGAAAATCTAGGAAATCTAAAGCAGAAGACAAGGCCAAGGAAAAAGTGGAATGGAGGAAGGCACTCCAAGAAAAATTGAAAAACACAAGAAGTGTGCAAAAGTCCTAAATCAAGGAGAGGCGCATAAGAAAAAGCGCAAGTCAATACTTTCGTAAAAGAGCACAAGGCGCACATTGATTTATTTTAAGAGTATTGGGCTCTGACCTATGCAAATTGTAAGAGCGCACCTTGATTTATTTTAAGAGTGGTGTGCAAATTGTAAAGGTAGATGGGTGGTAGGAAGGAAGTTAGGAAGATAGGAGAACAATGGATAAAAGGGCCTAGGCTATGGCCAGCCATGTAAAAAGGGGATGACCGCCCAAAGGGGATTTAGGGCTTTGTATATAAAGTCGAAAAGATGAATGAGAGCTCATTCTTTGGTGTGTGGCAAAGTGGACTCTTATTTTTCTGCTCTCTTCTTTTCTCTTGCTTGCTTGTGAGTGCTTGAGGAAGGGAGTGTGAGTGAGTGAGGGAGTGAGTGTGTGAGGGTGAGGGATCTTGGAGGTGAAGCCCTCCTCCATCTCCTCTCTTCATCTTCTCTTCTCTTCTCTCATCTCTCGCGTGACTATGGAGAATGGAGCTTGGAGGTGGAGGTCTGAGGATGCTTGAGCTTGCATCAAGAATCGTGGAGCTATCGAAGTGCTTAAGAGAGGAAGCAACTCAATCGGGCATCAAGGTAAGCTCACTACACTCATAGAGATGGATGACACTATTAGCCGTTGGCTTGACACTACATTTACCCTTAGAATGGTGTATTACCTTAGTTATTACTATTTCCTATGTGAAGCAGCCTTTATATGTCTTATGAAGTTCACTGCCTCATGAAGTGCAGTTTTGGGGCAGTTGCAAAAACGTGACCTGATGAGGCATTTTGTGTGTTCTTCTTGTCTATCTGATCATTTATGATGATTACGCCTGATGTATGGTGTTTCTACCTAATTATGAAGAGGATCTAGTAGTTGGCGCCATCATGGCTGGATTCTTGATCTCGTTTGTAGCATGTCTTGTGTGATTCATTCTCTGTTTTTTGATTAGTAGTGCTGAATATAGTGTATCTATGCTTTCATATGGTTAGTTCTGAGTTTCTATAATTTCTGGGTGTGAGATAGGTATTTGCTTCATGAAGTATTCTCTATTAATTTATGTATTCTGCATAGAAAGGGCAGCAACACTTTGGCGATCTTGCCATTGCCTTCTTGGAACCTTTGTGTCAAAACATTATTCAAAATGATGAAGGTTAAGCCCAGATGTTCAAAGTTGCTGTATGAAGCAACAGTTTTCTGTGTGAAGCAGAAGTTTTCTGCATGGAGAAGAAGAACTAGAATCAAGACAATTCAACTCTTTTTATGTGGTTTTCTATTTTTGAATGCTGAACCATAGTCGAAATACTTTTCTTTGATGATATATATATCTGAAAATCTAGTTGCTTCCTGGGGCAGTGGTATATTGCTTCAAGCAGCATGATGCAGATTAAAGGTTTAACTTCGCATTTCCGCATATATGTCAGAGAATTACCGATACCGATCAAATGTTATTCTAACCCGAAGCAAATCCAGAGAATTACAGGAGTTATTGGCAGGACAACATAGGGAGTTATTGCAGAATGACAGCCGGGAAGCAGGAGGAATTGACACCCTGGATGAGGAGGAGTTTCCATCTTTTGGAGAGGAGTTCCAGGATGTTGGTACCTCTGTTGGTACCGCTACTGTGTATCATTTCCCTGCATTGTCCACCAAATCTCGCTCAAGCTCTCTTGAGGAAGCAAAAGGAGTACCTAACTTGCAAGATCTTTCAACTCCTCCGGATCGTGCAGCACAACGATTACAACATTTGGTGTTAGGAAGTACAGTTCTGTTGAGGAGACAAATGGGTACTGCTAGGAAGTCTTTAACTTTTGATCCCTTCCCCCTATTAAAGAAGAAGAAGTTTTGAACTATGAATCCCAATCCACCACTTAACCCTAAGGTTAGGGCATCTAAATTCTCAAGAAAGAAGAAAGAAGACCCGGATTGTCATGTCGCTCAGTTTGAGACAAGGTGGGTGGCTAGTGGCTTCAACAATATGTTTAGGGATCAAGTCAAATTACAGCAGTTGCGGCAACTTTCAAGGGTAAGGCTATGGATTGGTATAGTACTTATGATGCTGGATACTTTACCACATATGGTGACCTTAAAACCGCTTTCTTAAGTAGGTTTAGAAAGCATAAGACAGCTACTGATGTGTTGAAAAGGTTGAAGCAGATCAAGCAGAAGACAATGTTAGTGCAGGATTATGCACAAAAATTTAAAAATCTATTAAACAGGTTGAATCAGGAAGATAGACCTTCTATGGAGTTACAATACTCTTATTTTGTTAAGGGTTTGGACAAAGCTATTGCAGCAACAATTGCTAATGCAGAAATTGGAAACAATAATAGTATAGATCAACTAGTTGAAGCAGCTCAGTGGGTGGAAAAGAGACTTGGTAAGAGTAGATCCAAGAAGAAGAGTAAAAATGACTCTTCAGACTCTGACTCTGATGGTTCTAATTCAGAGGATAGTAGTGAGGAGGGAGATACTTCATCATGCTCTGAGTCGAAAATCGAATCAAGTGACTCAAATGATGATTGAAGCAAGCGGAGAAAGAAGAGATACAAAAAGAAATCCAAGAAAGATAAAACCTCTTCTAAGGATAGCAAGAAGGGGAAAGAGAAAGAGGAAAAAACAGCCTTGGGAAAAAGGTTGGAAAAGAAAATTAAGAAGCAACTGTTGGAGATGGGAGTATTGACAACTTCCAAAAGTGTAAAGTCATGTACCATTTGTCAGAAAGTGGGCCATGAGGCTAGAGAATGCTGGTATAATCCAGTTGTACGGAATGCAAGGCAGGAACATCATCTCCAGCGGCACCAGTTAACCAAATTGCACCTGAATTGGCATAGCAAAGAGGATTTAGAGGCTTTGGTAGGAAGGGTCAACCACCTAAGCAATGGGGTAATGACCAGCCAAGGCAGTGGAATAATGTTCAACAGAGGCAGCGAGGACCTTGCTATTACTGTGGCAGGCAGGGACACTTGTCTGGACCTAACTCTGAGTTATGGGTACGCCATAGGACTGAAAGGGGAATGTAGACCGGGGAGCAGCAAGAAATGCAACTGGCAGGATTACCCCGTGGACAGCAACCACCGGCACCTGCAGCAGTAGTCCTAGTAGAGTTACCTGTAGAAGTCATGGAGAGCGAGGCAATAAGTCATCAAAAGAACTAGCAAGTTCATGAAGCTTTATAGAAATTTGGCCATTACCAGAGCAAAAGCGAAGCAAAATATTAATTGGGAAGATCAAGAAAAGGCTAGGGAAGTGGCTTCCAATGGAAGTTATGAAGTTGCAAAAAAAAACAGTCTTCAAAACAGCTTAAAGTTGCAGAATTGCCTTATGAAGTTCAAGACAGTCAGCTGCTTCATGAGGAAAATCAGAAGGATATGCTTGTGTCAGGAATGCAGTTCAGTGAACAGTCACAAAGTTTGAAGCCTTATGAGGCATTGCATGGTTCTCATGAGTTGTTTGTTGCACTAACCAAATCTTCATTACAGTTGACTTTGGAACAAATCCTTGATTTAATTCCAGGGTTTAAAGAAAAGCTTTTAGCTAAGATTATGTTGAATCAGGATGAAGTGTTTAAGCATTATGCTATGGATCGAGAACAGACCTCGGACTGTCAAGCGGTGATTCCCACATAGATGGAGGTGGTAGACTATAAGGTTCCGACTATTCAAATTGACTATTTGGGTAGCAAGTTTGATGATGTTCTTCTAGATGGAGGTTCTGGAGTTAATATTTTGCTTGAAGAGATGTATTTGGCACATTAAGTTGCAAGGACTTGTGGCAGCACCATTTCAAGTTAAAATGGCAGATCAAAGAAGAATTCAGCCATTGGGAATATTAAAGAATCAGCTTATTCGGATAGCCCGGCTGAAGTTCAAGGTTAGTTTTGTTGTTCTTTGTATGGAAGGTTTAGGGGATTCATATAAGATGCTGTTGGGAAGACCGTGGATTAGACTAGCCAAGTTGAAGCAGGATTGGGGCTCAGATACAATGACTATTCCTCATGGAAGTAAGGAGGTCAAGTTGTCCACAAGTAATCAGGTAATTTTGGAACCTAAGTACTGTCTGCTAGTTGCTCAAACAATTACTATTGCACCTGAGATTGAGGATGATGAGGAGGAACTTTTTATGCGAGCTAACCCCACAGTTGTGCCAGTTTTTGAAGTGGATGTTCAGAAAATTTTGGCTCAATATAGGGTATTTCCAGAGGTATTATCATCAGAAGTGGTTTTATCTTCAGAGCAGAGCAGTTACCCCATGCATCAGCAGTGTAATTTGATGCAGCAAACTGTTTGCCCCATGAAGCAGGACAGTGACTTCATGGAGCAAAGTAGTGATTTCATGTAGCAGAATAGTAATTTGGTGGTGGAAAGTAATGTTACTTCTGAGGGAAGTAAAAACACTGATTTGGGAACACTTAAAGTCCAAAAGAAGCCTTCTTTGGATGCAGAGGAGGATTTAGACAAAGCGAGTCAGCAAGCTATTATAGATGCAGAGATGTAATATGAGCATACCATGCACAAGTCAGCTAGAGTCTTTGAGGATGATGTCCAAGAAGTGTATTTGGAAGCTGAAATAGGCTCTAAGCCGATAAAGGTGAGTATTTTCGTCGAGGAAGACTTCAAACAACAATTAATTAAGTTGTGTAAGGACTTTCAGGATATTTTTGCTTGGGAATATACGGATATGAAGGACTTTGATCCAAAGGTGTGTCAGCATAGAATTAATTTAAAGGCAGATGCAAAGCCGGTTATGTAGAAACGGTATCATATGAATCCTAATTATGCTAAACAGGTGAAGGAAGAGATTGACAAACTTCTTTGAGTGGGTTTTATCCACCCTGTTAATGAAGTGACTTGGTTGTCACCAATTGTGGTGGTGCCTAAAAAGAATGGCAAAATACGGGTTTATGTAGATTATAGAAAGTTGAATGCGGCAACTATTGCTGACCCATTCACTCTTCCATTCACAGATTATTTATTGGATGATGTGGCAGGTCATGAGATTTATAGTTTTTTGGATGGTTTCTCTGGCTACAATTAGATTTGCGTGCATTCGGAAGATATGGATAAGACAACTTTCATAACTGAATGGGGTGCCTTTGTGAGTATTGTCATGAATTTTGGTTTGAAGAATGAACCCCCAGAATTTCAGGGTGTAGGTCATAAAACCTTTGATCCTTATCTTACATCTTTTATGAGGGTCTTCATAGATGATTTTTGTGTATTTGGTAAGAAAGTGGATCATTTGCAGCATCTTAGACTTTGTCTTGAAAGATGCCGTCAATTTGGCATGTCCCTTAACCCTTTCAAATCTGTTTTTGCTGCTAAAAGAGGAGTTCTATTGGGGCATATCATTTCAGAAGAGGGTATGGCTATTGATTTAAGGAAGATTCAAGCAGTTCAGAAGGTTGTAGTACCTAGAACAGTTCAAGAAGTGATGCGCTTTGTGGGGCAGGTCAAATGGCACAGCAGGTATTTGAGGTATATAGCTCATATTTGTGCTCCACTAACATTGCTAACCAAGAAAGGGGTTCGGTTCGTGTGGAGGCATGACCAGGATAAAGCTTTTGCTATATTGAAAAAGATGTTGGTTGTAGCACCAATTTTGCAACCGTCACAATGGGATATTCCGTTTCATGTATTTGTGGATGCATCTGATATTGCAGTAGGTGCAGTCTTGATGCAGGAAAGGGTTGTTGGTTGGTTCAGACTTGTCTATTATGCAAGTAGATGGCTTACAACAGCTGAGAAGAATTATACTGTTACTGAACGGGAATCTTTGGGGATGATCTTTGCATTGCCAAAATTTAGACATTACTTGTTGGGGAGCCAAGTTATTTTTCATGTGGATCATCAGGCTTTGTTGTGTCTTATTAACAAGCCACAGCTTACAAGAAGATTGGAAAGGTGGATGTTATTATTGCAAGAGTTTCATTACAAAATAATACATACACCATGTAAAGAGCATGCAGTGGTTGATTTTCTGAGTAGAATTGAGTCAGTGGACCCTGTATTGGGAGTGAATGATCAGTTGCCTGATGGAGAATTATTCAATGTTCAAGTAAGTCAATTCAATTCCTTCTATGATCAAATGTTATAGTTTTTGCTTCATGGAGTGATGCATGCAGATTTGTCTAGAGACCACTGTAGAAGATTGGCATTACAAAGCAGGAGTTATCAAGTTATTTTGGGAGTTCTTTACAAGAGAGGCATTGATAATGTGCTAAGAAGGTGTGTAATTGTTCAAGAGCAGCATGCAGTTCTCCATGAAGCACATGCAAGAATCACTGGAGGGCATTTCTCTGGTCAGATTACAGCTAGAAAGGTTCTTCAAGCGGGATTGTGGTGGCCAATTGTACTCAAAGATGCTCATCAATATGCTAAAGAATGCATTACTTGTATGAAGGAGGGTCAATCTCAATCTCGGGATCGAATGCAAGATCATCCAGTTTTACCTTTGGAACCATTTCAAAAGTGGGGTATTGATTTTGTGGGCCCCATCAAGCCAACTGCTCGTCAGAGTAAGAATCAGTATATTTTGGTTTGTACCGATTATTGTACTAAGTGGGTTGAAGCCAAATCATTACGGGATAATAAAGTGGCAAGTGTAGCTCAGTTTTTGTACTCTAATATCATGACCCGTTTTGGATGCCCCATAGAGTTGGTAAGTGATCAGGGTAAACATTTTCTGAATGAAGTAATCAAAGAGCTTACTGCTAAGCATATGATCCTTCATAAGAAGTCTACACCCTATCACCCTCAAGCAAAAGGACAAGCTGAAAGTTCAAATAAGATTTTACTCCGAATTCTTAAGAAAATTGTTGCTGATAACCGTAAGGATTGGGATACAAAGTTAGATTCGGTATTATGGTCCTTTCGTACAGCATATAAGGTGTCAACATGCTTGACTCCTTTTAAGTTGGTTTATGGACTTGAGGCAGTTGTCCCCATGGAGTTCTTGGTGCCTAGTTTGAGGATAGCGGTTGCTTATAGGTTGTCTCTTGAAGAATCACTTCATGATAGGCTGCAGAAGTTGTTGCAGTTAGAGGAAGATCGGATTATAGCTCACTACCTTCAAGGGGTGGTGCAATCAAGAAGACAGGCATGGGTTAATAGGCATATTAAAAAGAAGATAATCAAAGAAGGGGATTTGGTTATGGTGTATAATTTGCGGCTTGGGAAGCATCCAAGGAAGTTAAAGTTAAGGTACACCGGTCCCTATGAAGTTTTGAAAGATGTTGGTTAAGGCACTTTTGTGTTGGCTACTTTACAGGGTGAAATTATTAAGCCTGCAATGAATGGATTTAGATTAAGAAGGTTAGTTCAACTGGATTATGATAAGGTACTCTATGAAGTTGAACAGGAACCTACAGTTGCACTAAATTTGGTTCAAATTCCAGCACTGTTGCCTCATGGAGTAACCTGTGGCATTTTACCTCATGGAGCACTTTATGATTCTATGAGTCTCATTATTGTTTTTAGGGTTTCTTGGCTTGATTTTTGGCAAAAAGAACCACTCTTTTATTGTGAGTTATTAGCAGATAATTTTATCTTGTATATCACTTGTGGTGTACATGAAGAAGTTATGCAGACTTCAGTAGTGCTCTATGAAGTGCAAGCTATTTGGCAATTGTTCTATCTCATTTTAAAGGTTCAATGGTGCTACATGAAGTGGTGGCAATATATGACATTCAAAGCTGGCTCTTGGAATTTACTTTGTGAGGATTATCATTTTAAAGTTTTTTGTCCTGCAATCATGATTGGGCAAAGTGGTATCATGGCCATGGAAGATTGTGCTTTGAAAAGATATTTACCTTTCAACTTGGGATGTTTATGTGATGGTTTAGAAGATCAACTGTCTTTAACTCTAGTTCTGTTTGGTATTTTCATTGTGTGAACTTATAAAGTTTCAGTTGCATGAGGTGGGTTTGAAGCGACAAGATTCTCATGTTCAACTTACAGGGAGTACAAGTGGCAATCAGTATGTTACCATATCTCTTTTTTCAAGGAGTTTAACTCATAGTTAGGTAAGGCAAGTGGAAAAAGAGCAAACTATGGCTAAGAAGAGTTGTGTGTTGTCGCCTGCGCCAATTTAGAAGCATCTCCCTGCGATTTCACGTCATCAATCTTCATCATTTTCTCCATCTCTCTTTATTCCTAATCCACAGCAGGTCATCGGTGATGCAGCTATGGTGAAGACAAGGCAAAGGAAGAATTCGAAACTCCCTGTTTAGAGGGCACGACAACAGCCAAGAGCAGTCCAAGAGCATGATGAAGACTCTAGTGATAGCCCACCTGATGCAACGCCATCGAAAGTCAAGGACTCCACACCAAAAACGTCTTCTATTATGTCAAGTGAAGATGAGGGTGAGTTGGCTACTCCTATGCTTGATTGCTCTATACTCATGGATACCAAAGAACCCAATACCAGGGGCTGGTTAAGGAAAATTGGGTTGCTTGATTTCATGGAGCTACCATGGGATGCTTGGGGAAATAACACACATGCTCAACAACAGTTACTTATGATTAGAGAAAGTGGCAAAGTTGGTGGGAAATTGGAGCTTATTCTTGCTCTACTAGCACATGTTTTCTCTCTTGAGCTTAATGATCGGCCAAAGCATTGGCAGGGCACGGATGAAGCTATGCAGAAAGAGTTTGGGCTTTCTACAAGTGTTAGAAATCAATATGTGTTAAGGCATGCAGATGCAAAGAGGAGGTTTTTCATCAAATGGTTCATGCAGCGGTTCTTATTGTTCATAAAGGCTGATGTAATAACAAAGAACACCTTTGGTATTTTATGGTATGCAAAAAATGTTGGGATTCCAAATTGGTTAGCAACTCTATATGACAATTTGATGCAGGAAGTTCATGTGCCAACAATTTGCAAGCAGCAGAAAAGTAGACTTGGACCTATGTTGGCTGGTTTATATGCTCATCTGCAGGTTGTATGTCCAACATTGCATCCGTCTCTTTGGGAATCTCCGAGTGTAGACAAGGTTACTACATTTAAAAGGCAGAAATTAGTGGATGGGATAATGGTTGACTGCTATGATAAAGATTTGTCTCACGATCATGCATTGGGTGATCTTGAGAATGTCAAGTCAAAGGAGTTTGTGGATCCTTTGTTTATGACTTTTTCATCTCATGAAGCTTCACATGCTAGTACTTTAGGATGTACTGTGCCTTTAGATAAATGATGATGTTAAGAATGAGAATGTTCATGAGGATGTGCTCATTACAGGGGTTAAGAAGAAGGTTAGATTCTCCAAGTTGAAGATGGAGACTATGCCTATACCAAAGCACAGTGATGCTATACAGCAGCATATGGGTTTGTCTTATGACAGGGAAGTGGTTCATGATGGATATGTTCCTCAAAGTCTTGGTGAAGCTTGTTTTTTGGTTGCAGGATTACATCGGTTCATGAAGGATATGCATGCTAATGGTGCTGTTAAGTTAAATGTGGTGCAATCTTTGCAGGAGCAGTTAGAGTCCATGAAAACTAAAAGAGATTCTATGCATGTTGAAATGGAAAAAATGAAGGAATTACATGAGAATGAGGTTGGTGCTTTGAAAAGGCAAATTGATGAGTATGCCGATATGTTGGTTAAATGTAAGTTGTCTTCTGTTGCATTTAAGGAATGGACAACTAATATGCAGGATAAGTTTGGTGGTGAATTGGATTTGTTGGCTAAAGAAAATGCTAAGTTGAAGGCTAAAAGAGTATTATTGGATGCCCGTTTACAACCTCTTCTTAAAGTGAAACAACAAATCTTGAGAGATATGGAGGTTGATCTTGATGGATCTATTTTTATGCAGCAAGATTTGACATCAATGAGAGCTACATTGACTTCCTTTATGCATGATCAGTGGGTTGGTATAGTTGCTAGAATGTCTTAGGTTATTTCTCAGCCATATGCAGTTTTGCAGCAGACATTTGTGTCTGAAAACATGGAGACATTGATTCATGAGAAAGATATGTTAAAGGAAAAGTTGGATGTTATGCAGGCTGATTAGGATGATGGATGTAGTGTCTGGGTTGCAGAATGTTAAGCAAATTCAGGGTTCTGAAAATCCATCCATGGATGCAATAGATATGGTCAAACCTGATATTAATAATGTTTTGCAGGATATAAATCAGTAGGTTAAGATTCAAGATCATATGGCTGATACAGTTCATGATATTGCATCTTTTGGATTTCAAGAGCATCATGTCTAGGAGCAATCTGTTACAGATTGCAATGATGCTCATGAGTCTCATAGTTCATAAGTTCTTTTGGTGTAGAATTGTCAGATCTGATTCTCTTTTTGTTCATCATAATTACATCATACTTGATATGTATGCCTCTAGGATTATGCCTTTATGTTTTGTTTTGACTGTCTCTTGAGGGGCTTATGCAATTGCAGTAGAGGGCTATAAGTATCCTACTAGAGAGGCTCTACTTATGGTTACTTTCTATGGCTTACTTCACGATGAAAGGCTGTGGGTAAGGCATAATCTTTTTCACTAGATATGTCGGGTTTTGGATGGGTTTTGGATAAAGCATTTTGACTTCATGGATCATTCAAGGGTTTGAGTCATGGCTGTGCCAGCCATCCACCGGACTGTGCCAGGTGTTAGTCATTGGCTTGACACTACATTTACCCTTAGAATGGTGTATTACCTTAGTTATTACTATTTCCTGTGTGAAGCAACCTTTATATGTCTTATGAAGTTCACTACCTCATGAAATGCAGTTTTGGGGCAGTTGCAAAAACGTGACCTGATGAGGCATTTTGTGTGTTCATCTTGTCTATCTGATCATTTATGATGATTACGCCTGATGTATGATGTTTCTACCTAATTATCAAGAGGATCTGGAAGTTGGCACCATCATGGCTGGAGTCTTGATCTCATATGTAGCATGTCTTGTGTGATTCATTCTCTGTTTTCTGATTAGTAGTGCTAAATATAGTGTATCTATGCTTTCATATGGTTAGTTCTGAGTTTCTATGATTTCTGGGTGTGAGATTAGGTATTTGCTTCATGAAGTATTCTTTGTTCTTTTATGTATTCTACATAGAAAGGGAAGCAACAGGCGGTCGGCTATGTGAGATGTAGCCAGTAGTGCTTGCTTGAAATGCTTGAACAATAAGCGGTCCATGGGTCTTGGCGGTTGAGGTTGAGCTCTCCTCCACAGTCTACTCATCAAAAACCCAAAATATCTACTTGTTTTGAAGATCAAAACTCCAAATCTCCTCCGTATATCAAGTACCGGTTAGGGGATGAAACCCTACTTTGATGCTCAATTTGAAGTACGTAAGTCCTCAAGCTTGAATCCATTGTCTCTGCAATGGAACCAAAATGAAGTGGAAGCTCATAATCGATTGCCATGACCCATGGACCACTTATTATTTCAAGCGTTTGAAACGAGCACAAATGGCTATCTCTCACCTAGCCGATACGCCTTCGATACTACGGGGGTGTAGCGAGCTTATCTTGATGCCCAAATGAGTAGCCTCCTTCCTCTCCATCCTCCATAGCCGTGCATGAGACAAGAGAAGAGAAGAGAAGAGAAGAGAAGAGAAGAGAAGAGAAGAGAAGAGAAGAGAAGAGAAGAGAAGAGAAGAGAAGAGAAGAGAAGAGAAGAGAAGAGATGAGATGATGGAGAGCTTCTCCAGCATGGTTCCTCACCCTCACACACTCACTCCCTCACACTCTCACATTCCCTCACACTCTCACACTCCCTCTATCAAGCACACACAAGTAAGCAAGAAGGAGAGAAAAAGAAGAGACTAATTTGGCCACACAGCAAAGAATAAGCTTCTCATTCACTTTTTGAGTTTATATACAAGCCCTCAATCCCTTGGGTGCCCATCTCCTTTTTACATGACTGAGTGTCTTGCCAAGGTCATCTTTTCCTATTTTTTTCTAGTTACCTTATCCCTTCACCTATGCCCATCTATGTTTTACAATTCACACAGGAGGGAGCCTGATGCTCTTTTACAAAAATTTAGTGGCATCTTTGCATTATAAAATGTGCCTTTGCCTTCGACTTGAATTTTGTAGTTGCCCTTGCGGTTGGCATTTCCTCTTTTACTCCTTGCAGGGCTGCCTTTTTCCACATTATTCCATATTTTTGCATTTTCTTTTTTCTATATTGTATTGGGATTAATAGCTAGGATGTGTGCAAACAAGCTCATTCATCTGCTCAAAAGAAACCTTGCTTGTTAGATCTGTATTCATTATTTTTTCTTAAAAAATTTGAGACATGTATCTTATCATTTAAAAGGAGGGAATGATAGCTTTTGTTAAGTCAAAGTAGTCTGAGGCATCCTCATAGAATTGACAAATCTCCCTTAGCACCCATCCTAATGCATAAATATCTAACATGGGTGTATAACAACCCTTCAATGCTATATCTTCTAACTTAGTGGCTAGCCATTTCCTTCCTACATGATCTACTTTGTAGTGATTCAATTTTCTTGCATATGTTTCATCATCATCTTGACACTCTCTAGGTCGCTTTGCAAATGCCCTTCGTTGCTATGAGAAATCCAATGCCCTGCCCCAATCTATTATTCCCACATAGCACACTTCACCAACTAAAAAAAAAAATATTTCTTGGATGTAAATTTTTGTGCATCTACCTCGCTTTGTGTAGCCGACACATTCCCAAAATTAAAGCATGTATAAAACACATTTGCAAAATATAGGTATTCGTCATATTTGATCACTTGCTAATTGACTACCTTCATCATGCCTTCTCTTGCCACTGCATGGGTGAAAAAATCTTGTGAATCATCCACACAATGAAGGGAGCTGGGTCATGAAGTCCCCAAGACTACCTCCATTAAAGTATGGTGTAATTGTCCACAGGGGCTCTTTAGCAGTGGTGGATGCAATGACACACACTAGTACTTGATGTCTAATCTGAATTATGATCTCCATACATTGCTCTTCTTGTCTTCTATAATTCTTCCCTTTATAACACTTTACACCATAGATTTTATTGTGATGAAACCCAACTACACCTATAATTTTCACTTTGAATACTGTACCATATGTACTCTTTGTAATTCTTCTCCCTGGACTATCTCATTTTCACTCAAATATATCATTGTATATACATTGGGAATATGAGCATAAAGACTATGGAGATCTCGTGCTTGGATCCTATCTTTGGAGTGGATGTGAGACTTTGCACATGTGTAGAGCGCATATTTTTCTCCTAAGAGATTGCCTACTTGACACTTCTATCAGATTTGCTTTTAGCAACTCATACTTTAGCACAAAAGCAATCTCATTTGCATACTTTCTCACCATTAAACTCTTCCCTAAAACTAGTTTTACTCTTACTCCAAGTTTCCATAAGATTCCCAATGATGCTAGAAATCCATCTAGTCATGGTGATATCTAAGTCTATCTTTCCCAAAAAGTGTCCAAGGCCTTCATTTTCTAAGTGTTTTTCAGTTCTGGAAATTACATTGCATCTTAATACATCCCTTTTCCAAGGTTCCAACAAACCTCCCTCATCTCATCATCGTCCCCATAGCTAAAATGACACTAAGTAGCTCCTATTTACATATTTCAACAAGTAGCTTTCTATCTGATTTACATAGATTTTCTTATTGCATTGTTTTCTCAATGGTACATACACGTGCTAAGTTTAGTAGATACATATAAGATAACTTGAGTTCTCTCTCTCTCTCTCTCTCTCTCTCTCTCTCTCTCTCTCTCTCTCTCTCTCTCTCTCTCTCTCTCTCTCTCTCTCTCTCTCTCTCTCTCTCTCTCTCTCTCTCTCTCTCTCTCTCTCTCTCCCTAGAATGAGAAAGCTACAATTTGCTTAGGTCAGGTGCACAACTTCACTAATCATGCTACCCCTTTGGTGCCAAGTCATGAGGACATGGGATCCAAACACCATGAGCAGTGCAGGCATAAGGAAAGCCTTATGCCTTTGTGTGCCAAGTGAGGCCTAGGATAGTGACACAAAGCAAAAAGTACAAGCCTCAAATTTGTTTAGGTCAAGTGCATGGCTACACTAATCATGGTGCCCCTTTAGTGCCAAGCCACAAGGACATGGGATTCGAATACTATCCATAGTGCAGGCATGTAAGGAAAGCCATGTGTCTTTGTGTGCCAAGTGAGGCTTGGGATACCTACACAAAGTGAAAAGTACAAGTCTCAAATTGTTTAGGTCAGGTGCATGATTGTAGTAATCATGGTGCCCCTTTGGTGCACGTGGGACTCAGACACCATGCATAGTGCGAGCATGAGGAAAGCCTCATATCTTTATGTGCCAAACAAGGCCTCAAATAGTGACACAAAGAAAAAAGTGCAAGCCTAAAATTCTTTAGGATAGGTTCACAACTACACTAATCATGGTGCCCCTTCGGTGCCAAGCCATGGGGGTGTGGGACATGGACACCATACATAGTGCAAGCATAATGAAAGCATTGTATCTTTTTGTGCCAAGCTAGGACAGTGACACAAAGTGAAAAGTGCAAGCCTCAGACTGTTTAGCTCACATATAAGAGAAAACCACACACATTTTCATCTTTATTCAATTGCCAGATTGAGCTTGCCAATGTAATTCTTGTTGTTGAAATGCTTGCCAATGTAATTCTTTTAAAATGTTCTTACTGTGTTTCACATGGACTTCAATGCATTATGTAATATTTTAATGCTTTTGCTTTGTTTCACATGGTCTTCGATGATTTTTTCCAAATGAAGAGTGTTTAACATGAAATGTTGCACGTTACCAACTCACAGATTGCTAACCAAACCTATAAGGCACTAACAGGGCACTAATCCACCATTGCTTATAACCTTCCTACTCACTTTGTGTTGCCACTAGCAATCATATTCTACTAAGCCACCAATGCTAAAAAAGCTAATAAGAAATCCATTGTACATTGCTTTGGAATGAGCACATAAGCCACTTAATGCTACACATAGGCCACTACAAGCACACAAGAATTTAGATTTTTTGTTGCTTGCTTACATTGCCAACTCAAAACACATAGCAAACACATTGCTTGTTATCCACTCACAAGGCACTAACCAACCATACAAGAAGGTCATAACCCACCACTACTTATAACCTTGCTAGTCACTTCATGCTACCCCTAACAATCATTTTCTACCAAGCCACCAACTTTACAAGTAAAAAGAAATCCAATGTAAGTTGCTTTGGAATGAATACATGGCGCACTTAATGCTACTACAAACACATAGCCCACTACAAACACATTAGCATTTAAATTTTTTACCACCCACTTCATATCCAAAACTAAACACATAACCACCACATTTCTTTTTATTAACTCACAAGGTGCTAACCAGCCCTACAAAGGTAGTAACCCACAATTGCACAGAACCTTGCTACTCACTTTGCACTGCTAGTGACAATCATTTTCTATCAAGCCACCAACCCTACAAGGTAAAAAGAGGTCCATTATATATTGCTTTAGAATGAGCACATGGCCCACTTAGTGCTACTACAAACACATCGCCTGCTACCAACACACAAGCATTTCAATTGTTTGTTACCCACTTACATTGCCAGCTCAAAATACATAGCAGTGACATTTTCTTGTTGCCAACTCACAAGGTGCTAACCAACCCTTCAAGGCACTAACCCACCATTGCATGGCATGGCATGGTCAAAAGCATTGTAGCTAGCTAGTGCAAGGGAGTGTGTGATGTGATCACATGAAGTTGAAAGTGTAGTTGAATAGTGCAAGTGACTTTGATTACCTACATTCTCATTTTAGGTTCAATCGCAATAGGTCCACCCTCATGACACATATCCTAGAGCCCCCAAAATTGAAAACATTTAGAATAAGAATGAAAAAATATTTATTTTCCTACTTGCATATGTAGAGAGTGTAAACAAGTAGTCCAACAATGTTTTGGACCTGTCATCATTACTAAAAAGCTAGCCTTATCATGTATATGCAAGCTCTCATAAAGAAACTCAAATGCATACTTGAAGTAATTTCAATAAGCATTAATGTAGAAGGGTCTCCCTATTTATGTACATTTTCTAATCCTCCTTCAATTTAGGTACTCCCTATGATATAAATACACTTCTTAGCATATAGAGGACACATAGATTGCAATTGTCTCACAAATTAGTTTATGTGATAGGATAACTTTCCAAAAATTGACCACCTACTAGGAAGAATCCCATGTGATCAAGATCTATGATATTTGTACATTGTGTGGAAGTAGAAGTACTACATAAGTGAAAAAGGGATAACTAGGCATGAGCATGAATGAAAAAGGAGGTGAATCAGAAGAAAAAATAGTACATTTACATCTAAATTTGTTTACCTCTATGCCTTGTTCTCTCATTGTTAGCCTACAATTTGTGCTTCGATTTCAAAGCATGTCTTAAAAAAATAGGTTTTTTCATGTAAGAGTGTTGATTGTAGTCATCTTGGCCAATGAAAGAAGGTCTCTATAGTAAAAGCACGAAATGGTTTGGATCTTTACATGTAATATTAACATGGATTCAATATCCATTGGAGGTCTACATAGGTATTATACATAGAGACAAACACATATGCACATAAATGTACACACATACCCACACACACACCTACAAGTAGCAAGAGGGTTAATGTGATGCAACTAGTCTTAAAAATGTTTGTAATGACCTCATGACCAATTTGATTTTTCCATGTGAGTGGTTTAGGGTTAATGTCTATTAGTAGAGAGACTTAGGTATGGGTATGGTTGGGGCAAAGCACTCTTACCATTTGGACTTGATAGAAATGCAACAGCTTTATGCTTCTTCTCTATGGCTCTTAAGATCAGGGATGATAAGCATGCACGGGCTCTCTAGGAGCTTGTTTGGTGGCAGCCCCAACAAGCTCTGTTCACATGTGCAGACATTTCTAGTTGTGGTTACAACCACCCTTCTTATCATCTTTAGATGTTTTGAGTGAGAGAGAGAGAGAGAGAGAGAGAGAGAGAGAGAGAGAGAGAGAGAGAGAGAGAGAGAGAGAGAGAGAGAGAGAGAGAGAGAGAGAGAGAGAGAGAGAGAGAGAGAGAGAGAGAGAGAGAGAGATCTTAGTCCACACAAAGGTTTGTAGGAAGTCGTTAGAACATGTCCACGAGCAGCTTGATGAGGAGGGAGCCATCATCCATGAATAATAGGCATCAATAGTAGCCCTAACAAAGTTGATTGGAGTCCTTGGAGTATGCTACAAAGCCACATAGCATTAGCATTATGTGTCATTTTTCATAGTAGTGTGATGGAGGAGGTTTGCAGTTTGCAATCATTTGGAATCATTCTCACACCAACGCAAGAAACGTAGAAATATAGTTTGCTATCTTTTTCTTTGTTGTCATTTGGAATAGATAATCATCGTTCCATGTGAGAAATGAATGGCTCACATCTACACCAATGACTTTTGAGGCAGGCACAATAAGAGGGCATAGCTTGGGAAACGTGCTTCAAAAAGATTGGCGAGCAACAATAGTGCCCGCAAAATGCAGCAACACGATGTTGGAGAGAGATGAGGAGCCTCGATTACAACGACATGAGCAAATTGCTGCCATGACACCATCATGAAACCTAGAGAGAGAGAGAGAGAGAGAGAGAGAGAGAGAGAGAGAGAGAGAGAGAGAGAGAGAGAGAGAGAGAGAGAGGGGGCACAAATAAGACGATGTTAACCCTAGTGCAAAGAAAGAAAAAATAATATTTAAAAATGCAAGGCAAAGTGGAAAAAGGCGGCTTGGTTGGAGAAATAAAAGGAAAAAAGGAAAAAATCATAAGGAAGACCTTAAAGGTTCGAGGAAAGTGCAAAAGAGAAAATGCACATTTTAAATATTAAAGCGTACTCTAAATCCTTGTAAAAGAGCATAAGGCTCCCTCTTATGCAATTTGTAAATGTAGATGGGCATGGGCGAAGGCACAATGCAAATAAAAAGGAAATAGGAGAAGAGGACCTAGGCTAAAATGGCTAGTCATTTAAAAAAGGGATGGATGTCCAAAGGGGATTAGGGTTAGGGTTTTGTATAAAATGCAAAAATTGAATGAAGAAGCTCATTCTTGTGTGTGGCCAAAACTAGCTCTCCTCTTCTCTTCTTCTTTTTCTTCTTGCTTGCTTGAGCTTGTGCTTGAGAGAGAGTGTTGACAGAGAGTGTGTGAGGGAGTGAGTGTGTGAGGGTGAGGGACCGTGGTGGAGAAGCTCTCCATCTTCTCTTCTCTTATTCTTATTCTTATTCTTCTCTTCTCTTCTCTTGACTCATGCATGGCAATGAAGTATGGAGCTCAGAGCTTGGGGATTGAGCTTGCACCTTGGATCATGGAGCTACTGGAGTGCATGAGGGAGGAGGCAACTTGATCGAGCATGGAGGTAAGCTCACTATACTCTTAGGTATGAGAGCGCGTATGGCTATGTGAGAGGTAGCCATTGCACTTGGCTTGAAACACTTGAAATGATAAGTAGTCCATGGGTCTTAGCAGTCAAGCAAAAAGTTCCCACATTTTTGGTTCCACTATTGAGACCAAAAGGATTCTAGCTTTGAGTGCTTGCACACTCTGAATCGAGCATTGAAGTAGGGTTTTTCCCAAGTTGGTGCTTGAGGTAGATAGATAGGAAGCAAGGGAGTTTGGAGAGGTATTTGATCACCTCAGCAAGTAGGTTTTTTGATTTTTTGGATCTAGATGAGTAGGTTGGACTAGTGTAGGCTTTTGGTTGTGAATGCATTAGGATAAAGAAAAAATAAGAAAAATAAGGTTATGCATAGTAGGGTTTCTGCTATTGTAAACATGCCAAACAAGGAAAAAGGGAGAGAAAAAGAGCTTCAACATGTAATGCATCAAAACGAAGAAATGACAAAGATCAAAATTGAGGTAGAGAGGGACTTTAATAGGCTAGGAACATGTGGGAGAGCTCATTTGCTCATTTGAGAGAGAGAGAGAGAGAGAGAGAGAGAGAGAGAGAGAGAGAGAGAGAGAGAGAGAGAGAGAGAGAGAGAGAGAGAGAGAGAGAGAGAGAGAGAGAGAGAGAGAGAGAGAGAGAGAGAGAGAGAGAGAGAGAGAGAGAGAGAGAGAGAGAGATTTTGCTCGGCGATCTTTGTTGCAATGTGTTTTGTAGGTATGTTTTGGATGTTGTTTGATGCTTGTTGATGAGTGTCAACACCTTGGTTGTAATCATTAGCATAAGCCACCACTGTAATCGGATGTGCACTGCAAGGTCTGATTGCCCTAATTAGACCATCTGATTTTCATCCATTCAGACACCCTTCCCTTGTCCAAGCCACCAGAATTGGATACTTAGACCACTTGTCCACTTGGACACATGTCGTTTGTCATCTGAGTCTCCAAACTTGGACCACCCTATTCGGATCGTCCTACTAGGGCTTACCAATTGGACCATTTGACCTGATCGCCTAAAATTTTTGGCACTTGGACTCAAATAGTTTGACTAGACCCCTCGGACTTGGACCATCCAAGTACACCACTCAGATATAGCTAGAATTGGAGAGTCCAATTTTGGGAATTGGACGACTGATACTTAGATACTAAAAACAGAACTTGAGAGCTAATAAAACTAGCATACCATAGGTACCCAATCTGGAGTTGAGCAACACCCTCATAGGCCTCTAGACACATCAAAAAGCTCATATAGCCTCCAGACTCCAAAAATTGTGACTTAGAGGCCTAGGAAGCGACTGTGAACACAACCTCTTAGACCACCCATCCAAAATGTCTTAAAGGACCTAAATGAACTTGTTGGAGTGACCAGCACCTAAGGAGTGGACTAGAAAAGTGTGTGTTGTACCACATTGTTTTCATCATAGTCACACACTGCATAGATAATCACTTGAAGTGCACCTAGAAAGTTGAAAGCCTCATTTCACATTGCACATGAAAGAAAACACCCCATAAGCACCTGAATGCACTTAAAACTAAGAACTGTTTGAAATAACAAGGAACTCACATGCAAGATAAGCAAAATTGAATGAACCCACTAATAGGAGAAGACCTCAGATCTTGAATGCATGATTGAGGATGTAAGCCTCAGAGTAAGCCTCTTAGAGAGCAAAAGGAGTTGACACGATTAGGGACTCAATCTTACCCAAGTTGATTAGTTTGATTGACACTCTAGTAGCCCAAGAGACCGACAAAATGCCACGATCCGATACTAATTTCGAAAATAGTGAGCTTGACTTGGGAGACTTCCCAGTTGACATCTAGCAAATGATAAATTGACACGATTTGTAGATCAAAATGGAGCATCATGGTAGACCAGTTGAGGACATCATAACAAACCTTGAGGAAGAGTTGAGATTGGCAAAGAAAGCACTGCAAGGCATAGTCTCCTATAATCAGTACCAGCGAGAGGCTGAGACAAGAGATAGGAATACGAGAGGTCCAATGAGTTTTAGTGCTTGTAAATAGAAATAGGACAAGATCCAACTGTGAGAGGAAAAGAGTGCTTGAAGGTGACCTCACACCGAGTGAGCTTCTCATGAAGCAACTCATAGATAACACGGCTATGGAGTAGAGCCTAGCAGCCCTAGCGACTACATTGCTAGTCGGGGTAGGAATCACCTCGAACTCTAGGAGCCCATACCAAGTTACATGTGGTTGCTAAACAAATTGACAAGTATCAACCCGACAATGAACCACATAGCTTTGGAGAGCAATTTGAGCAAGTATGCAAGGCTAATGGCCTCACGGAACAACTTGCTCAACATGCACAAGCTTTCCAATTTTTCCTAGGAGACAAAGGACATAAATGGTACACTAGTCTAGATAATGCTGAACACAATGACATTAATAACCTCAAGAGTCTCTTCATCAAGAGATTTGCTAAGGTGGGATACTTTGACAATCTCATTGTTAGATTGATGAACATCAATCAAAAGGACAAGGAGGATATCCAACACTATGTCATCCACATGCAAAGTCTCTATAAGAGAGGTCAAATTGCAAAGTGAATGAGCGGTCTCCACTTTGTTCATAAGTGGAATCCAAAGTGAAGAGCTTTACAAGGCCTTGGTGAGAAACTCAACCCTATAAAGGAATGTGCTAGCTAGGGTCTTCGAAGAAGCTATATGAGTGGATGACCAACTTAAGGAGAGGAGCTCAAGACCTACAACCTGAGATAACATGTCTCTAAAACTTCAGAAAGGGCTACAACCATTGGTGAAAGATCTAACTAGAGCACCCAAGATAAGGGAAAGAACATCAATCAAAGCCAGGAGTTGGCAGATATAAAGCTAGAGTAAGCTAAGATTCAAGAGATAATGAGAAGGCTTGCATGACCTTAGGTGCAATGCATGCATTTTGGAGGAATCTGCCTTCCGACTGAGTGCATGGATTTGACATCCTGTGCCAATTGTGGTAGGTTTGGCCACCTAGGGAATAGACTACCATAGTACGGAAGGGGAGCTCCACTAGCTATCTCATCACCCAATGATTCAAAGCAAGTTGTTGCTAGGATGGACATCAACCCCATAGGCATATCTAGACCACATGGACCCTTTGTGATCCATCCATTGAGTGATGCTCTAATACATTATGTAGATGAGCCAAATGCGAATGAAGCATATGCAAACCTTTACATCTCGTATGACAAAGAGGACAATCCCATCTTGATGGATTTCAAACCAGTGCCGCTGATGGCATTGGGTAGGGGAAGAGGTAAAGGTCTAGGAGGACATAATCAAGAACCCATTACATGTTAGACTTGAGGTCACCTAGGAAAGATCTCATCTCAATGCCCTAAATGAGAGCAAGCCAATCGAGAGAAGGCCGACCTGAGATGTGCTGAGTATGGGATTACACACTTGTACGCTAAGTTCCCTAGGCAGAAATCTTCTAGTTCAGCCATCATGCCATTTGTACCATTGGGATTGTTTAGAGTTGAAACACTCGATGGTGAAGCCACACCAATTCTGTTGAATGTCAGACCAAGCAGTCAAATATTTCATTACTAGGACATAGCAACCTTGATATAGCCCTAATAGGGAAGAGAAGTTGTAGAAGAAGGAAAAAGAGGGATGAGGCAAGGATTACACTTAAGACAGATAGTGCCACCACATTACTAAAGGGGAAGAAAGTCACGGATGTATAAGCAGAGACATCTCCTAATATAGTAGAAAAGGGAAGTGCCAAGGTTGGAGAATATCTTGATCTGAGGCACCAATTAGAAGTGGTTGATAAGGTCAAGGAGTGAGTGAGAGAAGCCCAAGTGCACCTAAAAGATGCGGAACCCATCATGGAAGAAGAAATTGATGAGCTCTCTAGTGTGAGCACACCGGCCTCGCCTACTTAGTTTAGATCAAGAGATGCATCCGCACCCTATGTGACATTGCATAGATAGAGCTTGGACACCATAGGTGGGTAGACTGTCCAAGATCATTAGCAAAAGAGTGTAGAGCCTAACGAAAAGCAAGTAGTTGGCAACTTTCTCTTGACATTGATATCAGTCCATGTTACCCTACCTTTGGGAGAATTACTTAGGCAGAACCTGGCGCTATGGCAAGGGTTGAAGCAGTGGTGGGTAGAATGACATGATGAGCTTGGCGTGGTTGACCTGCCTAACTAGACAACATAGTAACACACATACCAAGCTTAACCTTGAACTCAATGCCTAAGTCTTTGCATGTGAATGCTTTTTGGGAAGGCATAGAGATGCACAGAGTCTTGTCTGTCAATGCATTAGGAGATGCCACAAGAAAGGGAATTGTAGACACATGAGTTGGATTAAGTGTACTAAGCCATGTAGTCGTGCATGCTTGGGGTAACCCACTAGTGGAGACCATGAGGTTTAATGTCACGTTGGCTAATGTAATGAAGGTCAGATAGTTTGGAGTGCTAAAGGATTGGCCCTTGAAGATAGCGAGAGTCCAGTTCCGATTGAATTTCATAGTCACGAAGGGAGTGGACTACGACATCCTGCTAGGCTGACCTTGAATGCGAAATGCACAAGTGATAGAAGATTGGGGCAAATATCTCATATTCTTAGGAAACAAATTGGAGGTTGTAAGAGTCAAGATGGATACTTGGAAGGCCACTCCGGTCAACCTAGATGCCATCTTTGATATGTTGAAAGGAGACCCACCAGTCAGCAAATCCTATGGGCCATTAACAAAGTATATCCCTTGCTCCGAGGACGAGCATGATTGAATGCATGTGCTAGCCACCATCGATATACTGTTCTCAAATGAAGAGGAGGATTATGTTTTAGTGCCAATAAAACCCAACAATCTTCAAATCTTTTGCACTCTATCTCAAGAAGTCTTCCATAGTCCACCACTTTTGGTGAGGTATAAAATGGTGGATAGAGTATCTTAATGGATTTTAAAACTCTAGAAGGTGTACAAATTTTCTTTCAGGCGCCAGATTCATAAATGGCAAGGGAAGGTCACCTTTCTTTTGTCTTGCTATCTCGTTTGGCTTCGACCTTTTTCCTTGGTTGATATATATAGATGGTAGTGCTAGTGTTCTAGAAAAAAAAGATGATATGCATGAATGAAATAAAGCTTTGAACATTCAATGATATGTATGAATTTGAAAGCTCAATGAATCAAATGGATTGAGAAAGGTTTACCTTTAGTAATCATTGATTCATTGAATTAATAAGGTCAAATTTTATATTTTCTTGGATATTTCAATTATTTATAATTGTAAGAGATCAAAATTCAGAGATTAGACAACCACATAGGCAAGAATTCATTGAAATTTCAAATTACAATGTACTAGCATAAATGTTTCAATATAATGAAGAGTTTCAATGATGAAAATCAAGCTAAAGGGCTAAACTATCAATCACACAATGATATAAGTTCAATAAACTTGGCCAACCCTTGCAAATACTACCACTTCTAAAGGGTTTCTTGGTCTATCATCATTCTACTATAGGCTCACTAAGTATTATGCGACTATAATAGCTCATTTGACTAAATAAGCTACAAAGCATTCCTCAATACTCTCATCATGAAAGAACCTTCAAGAATAGGATCATTAGTCTCCATGGTGTCAATGCTTAGCAACCCCATTATCTAGTTGGCAATGGAAGAAGCTAAAAAGAATCCAAAACACCAACAATTGGGAAGGGGTGTTTAATGTAAGAAACAAAATCCTAAGTTACAGCTTAAATACTAAGACTTTCCTATTGAGAAAGAGCTTGTATACTTTAATAAGACTATATATTCTACCCACTAGAAAGTTGAAAAAGAAAACTCTGATGAGCAAGTGCTGTAGAAAAACAACACCATAGCTGGCCACAGACAGCTCACGATTCCTTTTTTAAAAAGGTTTATCTTATAAGGCTTAATAGCCTAATCACTAAGACTTGAATCTTCTTCAACTAAACTGTGCTCACATTGGACTTTGGGAAACTGGTTATTTTGTGGAACTGCTTTCACACTGGAGAGTCCATGAACTAGTTATTTCCTAAATTGGTTCATAGTCAATTAGTTCATACTGCAGAGAAGAAGAACTAGTTGTTTTGAAGATTGAAAAAGAGTAGTTTCTATGCAAGGGAGGCTATTTGGAGGACGATTTTTGCCAAAAAAAAGTATGGGAAAATTTTTATAGCTTTAGCTTGATATATACTTCCAATTTGGCACAAAAAATGCAAAAAAAGCAAGAAAAATGATTAATTTTAGACCCGTGCTTTTGATGCATTTTGGGTAATACGGACATTGGTTGGGATCCGATTTGGATGTTTATTGTTGGAAATTGAATGTGTGACATGTTGGCATCATGGATGGATGCATATGACAATTTTTGGATACATGTATGATAGTCATGTTGTTGGAAGCTATTTTTACATGCATTTTTTGGGCCATTTTTGATGCTTTTTGGTTTCAGATTGGACCATTGATGTTCCGAATTGGGGCATGCTATTGAATACCATTTGTGGATAGTTTTTATTGCTGGTTTTTTTGAATTTGTAGCAGCCATAATGTCTGACACGGCACAGATCACTCAGATTGTGGGAGACAAATTGACCAAAGACAATTATAGTGTTTGGTCTTACAGGATGAAGAATTTTTTGATGGGTAGAGGTCTATGGGATCTCATAATAGGTAATGATGAATGTCCAAAAGTTCCTAAACATCCAACTGAAGAGCAAAAGAAAGCGTACAAAGATTGAACAGGGAAGAACATGAAGGTTTTACATTAGATCTCCATATGTGTTTCGGATACCTTGATTCCTCATATAAAAAAGGCAAGTACTTGTAAGGAGGCATGGGAAATCATAGAAAAAATGTATGGAACATGTATAGAGACTCACAAGATACAACTCAAGTAGAGATTACATGGTGCATGGAGAGGCAATTGCAGTATCGGTGACTATGTGGCAGAAATCAAGCAAATTGCAGAAGACCTTGTATCCATTAATGCACTTGTTGATGATGATGATTTAGTGTCAGTGACACTAAATGGACTTGGACTAGCTTTCAAATATTTGGATACCTCTATTTAGAGGAGGCTCTATGCTTGACTTTGAGGAGCTTATTGGATTGCTACTTTATAGAAGAAATCAAGTTGGGATTGAATGTATCTAGTAGTGGCAAAAATGCAAGTGGAGACAGTGTTTCTATCACCAGAGAGGTCGTGGTAGCTCATCTAGAGCTAGAGGCTCTGCACTTGATCATGGTAATTTTGGTTTTTCTCATGGAAGAGGTAACTTTGGTCATGGTGACTTCATGCATAGAGGCAGAGGGAGATATTTCCCTAGAGGTAGAGGATGGTCTAGTCCTTCACAAAGAGATGGCATTTGTCATTATTGTGGGCAGTTTGGTCATTTTGAGAAGGATTGTTATCACAAATAGAATGCCATGTCTAGGGGTCGTGGAAGTACCCAATATGGCCACTATGCAGGCACTTATGGTAGTACATGTTATGGACCTAGAGGTGGATCACCTAAAGGTCACCTATTTGCTATGGAACATGTGCTTGGGAGCATGACTCACTCTCCTCGTGAGAATGACTGATTCAAAACTCTATGTATGTTGAGAAAGGACATGGGCAATATAAGGATGTGAAATTATGGCATAGAAGGATCGGTCATGTAAATTTGCAAAGATTGAAGCAAATGCAATTGAGATAGATAGTCCATGGTCTACCGCATTTTGGATATTTGAATTTTGATCACCTATGTGAGGCTTATTAATTTGGAAAGCAATCCAGATTGCCATTTCCAAAGAGGGGGAGAATAAGCAACTATCCTTTGGAAATGGTATACTCAGATATTTGGGGCCCATGTCAGAATGTTTCCATGAGTAGAAGATGTAGATTCTATATCACTTTCATTGATGACTTTAGCAGAATGACTTGGGTGTACTTTATGCAGCATAAAAGTGAAACATTTGAAAAGTATTGGAAATTTGAATCTATGAAGAAAAGCAGTTTGATGCTACATAAAATGTTTGAGGTCAGATAATGGTGGAGAGTACATGTCATATGAGTTTTGTGACTTGAGAGATCATGGTATCAAAAGGCAATTGACATGCAGGTACAAACCTAAGCAAAATGGTGTGGTTGAAAGGAAGAATCGGATCATTGCACAGGTTGCAAGGGCAATGATGAACCAAATGAACATGCCATTGTCATATTGGGTAGAAGCAATGCATACTGTAGTTCACATTATGAATAGAACACCTATAGCCTTGACTCATAATATGTCACCATATGAGCATATGTATGACAAGACACCCACTATTGCATACTTTAGAGTCTTTGGATGTGTTTGTTATGTTCAAATGCTATGATCTAGTGAGTAAGGAAGTATACATAAGCAGGGATGTTAGATTCAGTGAATATGAATCATGGTACAAGCCCAAAATTACAGTGGATGTTGATTCCTATGAAAGTAGTGAGATGATGGCTATGGAAGGAAAATTTCAACAAACAACAAGGTTGAAAATTAGTATGTGGAAGATGCTTCAAGACCTTAAGAGAATGTGGAAAGCAATGGCAGTTACAGTCCATGGAGTGGTAGGATGAGAAGTGCACAAAGGAATGGAGAAGTTGGGAAAGGAAAAAGACCTATAACTGAAAGTTCAGATGATGAATCTATAGAAGATGAGCATGGCATTCTGCAAGTTAAAATGCTTGGCATTAGAAGTGTAGGAAAGTATGTTCCACCACACGCTAGATCAATTGAGACACATGGTAGTGCACCTCAATTGAGAAGGTCAGAAAGGGTAAGGTATCCAATTGATAGATTGGCTTATAATGGGTTCATGAAGATGCATTATGCATACATGGGTTCTTATGTACAACATGTGGAGCCTACTTGCTTTGAAGAAGTAGTAGAGACCAAAGAGTGGAGACAAGCAATGGATGAAGAGATGGATGCACTAAGGAAAAACAAGACTTGGGATTTGGTGAAATTACCTCATGGCAAGAAATCCATTGGATGTAAATGAGTTTATAAGGTCAAATGTACGTCGGATGGTTCCCTTGAGAGGTATAAAGCACTGTTGCAAAAGGATATGCACAAACTTAATGTTTGGACTATGAAGAAACATTTAGTCCAGTAGCTAAAATGATGATAGTGAGATCGGTGATTGCCTTGGCTTCTATATATGGTTGGAAGCTTTATCAAATGGATGTGAAAAATGCATTTTTGAATGGCAACTTAGAAGAGGAAGTGTATATGGATAAGCCAGAGGGCTATGTAGATCCAAAATACCCACATTATGTATGGAAGTTGAAAAAGGCTTTATATGGACTGAAGTAAGCACCAAGAGCATGGTGTGATAGAATCAGAAAATTCTTATGCAGTATGGGATTTTAGTAGAGAAAAGTTGATTATTCACTTTATGTGAGGCATACAAAAGATGTTATGGTTGTTGTTTTCATCTTTGTTGATGATCTCATTATTACAAGTACACTTGATAAGGAGATTACTGAAGTCAAGCATGGATTACATAAAGAGTTTGATATAAAGGACCTTGGTTTGTTGAGATACTTCTTGGGTATTGAGATTATTAACACCCCTCATGGTATATGGCTGATACAAAGGCAACATGCATTGGAGATGTTGGAAAAATATGGCATGATAGGATGCAAACCGGTTGATATACCATTGGATCAAAATGTTAAGTTGATGGATGATGGATCTTATGCTAAGGATGTTACTATGTTTAGAAAGATGGTTGGTAGCCTTATCTACTTGACCATTACAAGACCAGACTTTAGTCATGCTATTGGATTGATGAGTCAGTTTATGCAGAAACCATACAAATCACATTTGGATGTAATGAGAAGAGTTCTTAGGTATGTGAAGAAGACACTTGGCTATGGCTTGTTTTATGAAAAAGGAATCAAGCCTACTTTGTTTGGATACTCAGATGCAAATTGGGCAGGTAGCTCTATGGATAGAAGATCTGCTAGTGGCTATGCATTCTCATTTGGATCAGCCATGGTAAATTGGAGAAGTAAGAAGAAACCTACAATTGCTCTATCAAGCACTGAAGCTAAGTATAGAGGCATTGCATTGGTAGCATGTGAGCAGACATGATTGAGATTGATCTTATATGACATGGGGATAGAGATTGATGGTGGAGTCGTTATGTACTGTGACAATGTTAGTAGCATTATGTTGGCAAAGAACCCAGTTTACCATGAAACGACAAAACACATAGAAGTGCACTATTACTTCATTAGAGAAAAATTCATTGATGAAGAGATTGATCTGGTCCATATGAAAACAAATGACCAAGTTGTTGATATATTTACCAAAGCATTAGGTAAATATAAGTTTGAGTACTTCAGGAGTGCACTTGGAGTCTTATGTGTGCAAGCTCATTTTGAGCTTGAGGGGGAGCATTGATAAATATGACATATCCTAAGTCATATCCTATGGTTGTATGTATCTAAAGTAGAAGCATATGTAAAGTGTCCTTAAGTTGAAGGGTATCTATCACTTTGAGGATACCACTTGTAGAAGACAATGAGAATGAACAAAAAAGAAGAAGAAGATGATGAATATGGAAGATGGTTGAGCCTTCATATCCGATGCTGTCCACTCTCTATTGCACGCATCTCTCCCCCTACCCTTTCACAACCATCTTCTTTTCCTCCTTTTCTCTCTCCAGTTGGGAAATGAGTTCCTTAACGTAATCATCATAATTTATAGATGATTGGAGTGATGTAGGGATAGTTGTTGTGGATGCTTCTACCTTTTGTCTCTTAGGATCTTGTCATGATTCCACATATCCAGTTGTTGGTCTCTTTGTTTCCATCACTAGGGTTCCTCCACTTCATCTTGAGTTATCTCTTTATTGACCCGAGAAACTCCACCTAGGCCATAAGGTTATTGTCATCTACTATAATGAAAGTGCCTTGGGTGGGTGCAAACAAGACTGGGGTGGCAAGCACTCAGTGGGATAGGGTCAATCAAACCTTTGCCCTTGCCTTCTGCTATACAAGGGGTGGCATAATTTGTGGCACTTGGGAACTTGTCCCTAAGACCTTCTTCGTGCAAGCTCATGGCAGCCAGCTCCTCCTCTTTAGAGGGTTGCTCCACTGACATATAAATGGCCATGTCTATGTCCTCTTCTTCTCTCATTCTGAGCTCCTCCGCCTCTTCATTTGGTTTTCTCTTTCTTTCTTCTTTCACCTCCTTGGATTCCCTTTGGGCCTTGAGGTAGTTGGATCTTTCTTTCTTTCTTCTCTCCTCTTCCACTCTCCTTTGGGGGGTTTTCTTCTTGGACTTCTTGGCCTCTCCGTGGCTAAACTGTGTTTCCTATTGTCCTTCTTTGTCACTCACAGTTGTCTCACTAGATTGTTCCTACTCTTGGTGGAGAGGGACTCCCTCATCACCTTGTGCTTCCCCCAATGCCTCCCTAGATTGTTCCTACTCTTGGTGGAGAGGAACTCCTTCATCACCTTGTGCTTCCCCCAATTCCTCCCTGATGATGATAGTCAAGACCCCACCAAATCCAATGATCGAGGCCTTAGATGATGACTTCTTCCTTGCATTGGAGGCCAAGGCCTTTCCACTTGCGGGTCTTCCACCTATAGCTAGTGCCTTAGTTGAGGTCTCAATGGTCTTCCGCACAAAGCCATTCAAGTTCACTTCATCGAAAGATTTGGTTGCAATGATTTCCAACATCGATATATTGATCTTGCTCATCAACATGTTGTACCTTTGGTTGGAAAATAAGGCACGCACCATTTTGGCTTGTAGCTAGACTTTGGGGTTGGGGATATCAGCTAAGCTGATGCTATCATTGGTGTGGACTAGCACTTTGTCCATTCCTAGCACTTTGTACACATCCCTTTTCGGCCGTCTTTCAACTTTGTTAACCATGCCCAACACTCTCTAGTGGGCGGCCTCTCCTTGTCGCATAGTCATAGTGTTGCAGTTCTTATTGAAGGTATGGAGGAACTTTGTGTACTTTTTGTAATCCACAGCTTGGCCAACCTTTTCCACATACTTTTGTAGCTTGCATTGATTCACAATTTTCCTTATGGTCTGCTCCTCCATGATTACGTCTTCCAAATTGAAGATGTGCCTGAAGTTGAATTAGTTGTAGGCCCTCGTCTGCACTGAGAGGCCATACTTTGCTTGCTCTTCCTCTATAAATGGCAACTTGTTGGTTTTCTCATATCCTGCCATTGTAGGTGCCTATCATTAAGCCATAACTCACCATTAGTATTCTTCACATATTTTTTGCGGAAAGACACATAGGGAATGGAAAAAATGCTTATGGAAACTGAAATGCTTAGATATAGACAGAGATATAGAAATAAAGTTTTTTTTCAAACAATCCATCCATTCTTTTTCACTTTTGGGCATTGATTGACACTTTTTGTTTTTATGTTCCATGTTTCAATTTCACATGAGCCAAGCATAGAAGGTTGGGATGTACTCCATTTGAGCATAGTGATCCATGTCGATAGATCGAATGCTTACTTGGGTGAGGCAAGTGAGGACATCAATTAGGAAGTCATTGGAGTCTATTTAGGTGGCAATGTGTAGCTCCTCCTCGGTCAACACATGCAATCTAAATAGGGGTGGGTCATGACGTGCTCTTCTAGGGGTCGATTGCGAATGGTGGTCAACATCCTATAGAAGGACGGAGCTACATAAGTTGGGTCGTACTGCAAGGTTTTGATGACACATCTCTACTCAACACTTTGGCCATGATTGGGCAGCCCTTTAGCTCCTATTGAAGTCAGAGAGCATACCATTTCCACAGGAAAGAGGAGTCATTGTCAGCAAGCTATTTCAACTCTTCAATTTCCTAGTATGTGGTGATAGGGGTTGTGCCCTTGTTATACAAGGTGATGAGTTGTTGTTTGTGCACATGCTTGCAGGAAATATTAGCGGAAATTAGCTCCTCAACTGCTTGGGGAGCCTTAAAAAAGACAAATTTTGATTCTTCCCAAGAGCAAGGCAGTGTATGTACCTCCGTGGCCAAAGGCTCTTCCAAAAGGCCTTGCTCTAGTCGGTCATAGCTTTTAGCAAGTGTAGTAAATGTAGCATCCAAGAGTCGAAGGCAAGTAACCACATCATCACTCATATTTTCAGCCAAGTCCAAGGCCAAGGTAAGAATATCATTGCTCATAAGAAGGTTTTCAGCCTATGGGAGGTCGAGGCTGGCTAGACATGTTTGTAATTAAGGTTGTTGATTTTGGTTGCTTTTGAGAAGTGGTGCAGTCACTTGCATAGTAGGCGAGGGTTGTGATGTAGATGTTGTGCTGCTAGAAGCTTGGAAGGCCTTGGGGGCACCAGCAATGCTAGGTTGAGGTGGTTTGGAGGCATCAAGCTACAGTTTCCATCAGTAGACTCATTGAGGCTCTACAAGCATAGTGGGTTTGGACTCTATGGGCTTTTGTCTCAGCGGTCTGCTGATGTTGAGGCTTGGTGAGTTGTGACAAATCACGACCCCCTCCTTAGAATCGGTGGTGGATCCCTCTATCGGTGGCTTTGTGGGCTTTGATGGAGTCGCAATGCCCTTACTGAAAGCTATGATAATGCATACATTGTTGATTGCAATGTGAATATGTTGTAACTCGTAGTTGGCTTTGCAATGCACCTATTTTTTAAAGGTGCATCCGAGCAATGATTCCTTACCAACATCTTTTGTGTTTAACAACACATAAAAGATTATGGGTATGCTTTCAGACTCGATAGAGGCTGCAACTTTGCACTTTCCCAAAAGTGCATATGATTGGTCCCCAAAAGGGCCGAGTTTAGCACTCATGGGCTATAGTTGTGGTGGTAATTTGAGCCCAATGATCGTGAGTTAAGATTTTGAAATCAACTCCCTTATTGATCAATGCATTGAAAGTATGTGCTTGCTAGGTGGTGGTTGTTATATCACGGAGGTAAGGGGTTCCATTACTTTTTCATCCTCATCTTCAAGTTCTGTAATTGTGGCAACTCAGACTTTCACAAGGAACTCTAGCATGGGAGGCTCATGTAGTGGATGCATGGGAGGGTAGTATTTCTTTATGTGGCTACCATTGAAGAAGTCTATGTCCTCTCCATCTAGTGTCTCGAGCTCTACATTGCTGACTGATGGTGTGAACTCAAAAAGGCCCCAATCCCCTAAATTTCATCTTCTACACAAGGTCACCATAAACTCTGTCTCTCTGTATATTGAGTCTCCAAGCTGGTGGGATGATAGTTTGTGATGGAGTGCTGCAAAAAAGAAAACAGAATACAATTGTTAGAAACATGATTGTTGGTACAAGTGATATTGCAAATAAAAAAGCGATCAGAATAAAAGAAAAACTTACAAAGTCCTCTAGATAAGTCTTATGGCTACCACTCCCCACATGATGCACGACCTCTGCCTCCAATCGTTCCCTCGTTGCCTCTTGCTGTTGTCACCAACGTCCTAGAGAATCTATAGCCTCCTCTTTGAGTCTCCGCCAATTATCTATGTCTACCCACACTCGGGCTTTGAGGTGCCACTCTTGAGTGCCTTGCATACATCCGAGCCTCTATATGACATGTATGCAGATATACAGTCCATCATCCACCCACTGGAAAACCTCTCTGCCATGGTAGGTACGCGAAACTCCTCGTGCAAGGATGCCAATATATAGTCCTTGCTCCTCTCAGGTATATTCTCCCAATGGTCCAAGACATTGTGCCAAAAAACTTGTTGGCACAACTCTCTCATGCGAGACATCACCCTCCTTCCCTCATCATTAATGATCACAACACCTAGTCTGTCATCTATGAGGTATCCATACCCCTCTGGGGGGCTACATCTAAGGAGTATCCTCTCCCACCTACGATCATACTCCCAGGCATAATTAGCAGACCCCTATACATTTGATGTATCCACGAGGGTAGTATCTCTTAGAGTAGCATCCATAGGGGTGCCAACTCTAGGGATGGCTAAGCAAAAGCCAAAGTCACTAGAGTAGATATCTCTACATGTGTGATAAATCCTAGAGGTGACACATATCCACCAAAACGACGAGACGGAGATAGTGCATCGGTGCCTCCACAAGCGAGAAATTGAGCAAATTCGGGTAGATGCTAAGCCGCAGAGATGAGACTGGCCCTTAGAGTGGACCAAGGAGTTATGTGTACGAAATGCGATTGTGCTTGGTTGGAACGGATGGGAGCTGTGGATTTTGAGCAAGCCGGCCTGGCCCAACCAGGAACGGCAGCACTGCTTAGAACCGAATCGCCATTTGAACTGCGGCCGCCAGGGGAGACCACCTCCTCTAGCGAAAATGGGAAATTTAACTCTGAGTCTGAAGTTACTTCAAATGGTGACCCAGATTCCCGTAAGTGTGTTCCCAGTTATCGTCTCAAACCCGTGTGTGTGCTGGGACTTCGTTCCATTGTAAATAATATTATCTGTGTGTATTTATCTCTTTGTTTGTGCGTGTCAAAAATATTTTTATAAAAAACCTGATAGCCTAAGAAGCCTCTACCTTGAGAGTGGAATCTAAGAAGTTTAGAGGTGTATAAAATTCTTGCCCATACAAGACTTGAAATGGCGACATCATAAGAGACATAATTCATAATTCACAAATCCAAAAGTAGTCATAACCATAAAACATTTTTAACACACTTGTCAATGTATGCGATGCATAGAATCTATCCCTCTTATCAATTCCTGTGTACTTTCCTAAAAAGTAATTGATAATACTAATGTGATTTTGCAGTTCTAACTAATCATAATCCTTTTCTTATGTACTAACCTAATTATCTCCGTTCGGCCATCCATCGTGATTACGAGTTAGAACTACAAGCTCAGTTTGTTATGGAATAGTTGGTTCTTCGGGTTGAATGGATTCGAAGTTAACTTTTGCCTGTGCTTCAGCAGTGACTACTTCCTCAAGTCTCTTGGGAGCCACGGAAGAAGCTTTTTGGATTTGAGTAGTGCTTCCATGTAGGTGTGTAGAGAGAGAGAGAGAGAGAGAGAGAGAGAGAGAGAGAGAGAGAGAGAGAGAGAGAGAGAGAGAGAGAGAGAGAGAGAGAGAGAGAGAGAGAGAGAGAGAGAGAGAGAGAGAGAGAGAGAGAGAGAGAGAGAGAGAGAGAGAGAGAGAGAGAGAGAGAGAGAGAGGATATTGCAGTAGAGCTTCGTTGCTCAACAACAGAGAAAATTTTGCACGGGTCATTGTGTCTTTGATGTGACGCTCTACCTCTGTTTATATAGTAATGGGGGGAGGGGGGGGTTAAAGAGAGGACACTTACTTTTTAGTATTTTCGATGGCATTATCGGTGATAAAGAGAGAACACTTTATTTTAACGTCTTCGATGACATCATTGATGATGATAAAGAGAGGGCTCCGTTTTTGTAGCGTGAAGATAAAAATTTATGAATATATGGGCAAGCACTATGTGTCGCGTCGTTGGGTGGGTGTCACTCTAAGGCTTATGACTAAGGTAGTAACTAAGGCATAAACCTTGGAATCTTGACCTTGGCACACTTAGCAATGGGCTACAAAGGCTTCATTTTGGTGCCATTGGCTACGTGCAAGAAGCTCCCACTACCTTGTTGAAAAATCTTCTCGAGAGGTCACCCATCCTCGGAGTGTCATCACCGAAGTGCACTTAATTTTCAAGTGACTATCCACTAGGCTAGTTCTTTTTGTTGTTCTATGCTACAAACGTAGTTTTAATAAGCTAGTCTTGGGAGGGTTTTCCAAGTCTTTCTTCCATGAACTGGCATATAATACCTCATTAATAATAGCAATTATCTTCATATTTAGAGCTATTTTTAAAATGTACAATTTTTTGAAATGTATATGCATATTGTTTACTAAAATAAACTAAGTAATGGGGACATCACACATGGATCCTAAATATGGTACAGTAAGTATATAAAGATGAAAATATACATGAAGTCCTTGTAAAATCATAAAAAATTCACATGCAATCAATTTAGTTCACACACACACACACAGACACACACACACACAAACACATAGATTCTACTATAAATTCTTCCCTTTAACAAAGACATTGCTAGTAGAACCCTTGAAGCTGCACTATGCTCTTTCTACATGGTTCTCATATTGATACATGGTTGTTGATTTCTTTGTATAAGTTGACTACACAAAGAAATCGTATTTACAACAAAATTTTCACACTTATGTATGTAGGGATAGAAAAATCACAAGACAAAGTAATATGAAGTGACTAAAACTTTAGAACATTGCAAAAAGTCAATACAATGCAATAGGTTGCTTGTAGCATAATCACCATCTCTCATTTACATCATTTTGTCTTGATTCTTGAAACATAACAACACAATGTAACGAAAGCTTTTTTAAAACTTGTTCTTGAAAACAATAAAACAATGTAAAGAGACCATGAGTAAAGAAATGGCCTAGAGACTGGGTATCACCCTCCATCATTCTCAAATGCTTCTACATTTAGACATTATTTTCATAATTTAATAGAAAGAAATCTCACAACACACATTTGCTAATTGAATGGCATAGGAGATTGACTAAAAGTGTGCTTGATGATAGAATCTGGTAATTATTATGCCTTTATATATATTGAGACCATTACATGTTATATGTGATATTTACATGTGCAAAGGGACATCCACTGGCTAGGAGAAAATACACATCATTACTTGCCATATGACATCCACATGTAGGAGGGATGCACTTTGCATGGTCACAAGCATTCATTTTACTCCCTATAGATACTAACAATGATGTGCCATATAAATAATTTAGAATGCCATTTTGTGGCATCTAGTCTCAACATTTGGTGCCATTTGGTGGCAAAGGGTTGATTTGGGATGCCATTTGGTGGCCCTCTTGTGGTTTTTTACTTGTTAGGTTGCGCATTTGATGTCCACATCTAACTCTTAGGCTTCTTCAATCTAATGCATGTAGAGATTGAGACCAAAATCCCTAAATATACTAATGATGTTATGCCACATAAATAATTTGTAATGCCATTTCTTGGCATTTGATCTCAATATAATCTCAATATATGGTGTCATTTTATTGCAACACATTGATTTGGGATGCCATTTGGTGGCCCTCTTGTGGTTTCTTACTTGTTAGATTGCACATTTAACATCCACTACTAACTCTTAGGCTTCTTCAATCTAATGCATGGAGAGATTGAGAAAAAAAATAAATAGCCCCTCACCATGTCTTTTTGGCTATATTCTTTTGTACTCGTGACATACTTGGTTGGCATTTCTCATAAAAAAACATTTACTTTAGGAATGATCAAAGAATCCTTGAAATTTTTCAAAATAAGTTAAGATACTACATTAGGTAGCAAATATGCCCTTAATTTTGGGGTAAAAATTGAGGATGTGCTCTAAATAAATCATTTTGTTGTTGCTACTTGTCTTGTTCCCCCTTCAAACCCCTTATTTGAACATTTCTAACGAACACTTGCATCCTCTATTTTTTTTAATATCACTTTTATATATTCTTCATGCTCCATCCATGGATCGAGGTGCTCTAATAGATCTCAAATGGTAGTGAGCTATTGTAAGCAAAACTAATAGTATAGTTGCTTAATCATGACTAATTCTTCTTGATTTTGACTAAAAGGCATAGGGGTGCTCATAGCATGAGTCATAACACAAGTGAATGCTCATGGGTAGATGATAGATGTTAAGGATATAAAATTGTTCATGGTAGTGGTCACTTCTCTATGGCACAGGGCAACAAAAGTTGAAAAAAATTAAAGGTGAAAGAAAAGTTGATGAACATAAAGGAGTGTAAAATATAAGAAGAACATGGACCTAACATTCGTATGGAACATGGAAGCCAACTATGGAAGAAGGAGCTTAATGTTGACCTTTTGAAAAGTGACAAAACAAAAATCAATTATTCTTGGCCTCATGATACTAAGTGAAATGGGTGTTAGAATGCAAAGCATGACAAGACAAGACACTGGCCATTAGACTTGGATTTACCATCACCCTATCTATAGAGCCAACCTTAAAACTTGATGACCTCTTAGAGGAAAAGGATAAACATCGTGCTCCTAGTCTAGAAAGAAGAACTAAGAATCATGATGATTTCCCTAGCCCTTGCAAGGATAGTAGGAATGTAAGAAATCAAGACAAGAGCCAAAAACCTTGACTTTCTTCTACTCTTTTAACCCTTACTTTTTTGGATAGCCTCTAGCAACATGACCATCCTCTTGCATAAAGAGAAAGAGTAGGAAAAAGGAGAAAACCTAACCTCAACAACCATCTCCATTCCATTGGTATCAAACACCTCCAAAGGTTCATCCCTCATATCCCAAAAGTGTATAAGCCTCCATTTTAGCCTTGAGCATAGTCATTGAGGAAATGATATTTACTTTGTACAACACCTTCCCAAGGTTCTAAGCTAGACTTTAAACTTCACCATCCTTACCAAAAGGGAAGATCATGAAATGTGATCCATGCTAAACATTCATTTTGCAACACACCAATGCAAATTGTTTTTTTTAAAAATGCATTTTTAATGGCATTTTCAGACACCATGTGTACATAGACAAGAGGAGAGAGAGAGGAAGCCACCAAGAGGTCACACACACATAATGGAGACTTGAGCACATAGAGAGGTAGGGTTGAAATACTCTTCTTCTTCTACTACTTTCTTCTTATTCCACTCAAAATAACTTAGTCTACAATATGATAAAGGACTAATATAATAGTACTAATAGGTATGTACATGCAATCATTAAGTGTAAATCTACTAAAAATAGATGAGATGGCACAATGAATGTGCCATAACCAAGAGTGGAATATGTGGTGTATTATAGCTATAAAATCACTAGTATAGCTTCCATGCCAATCAACTAATATGCCAGTGAGTAAAGTCCTATCACATCACTAAGGCATTTAGTGGATGCTCCTCATGTGGAGCTTGATATCTTGATACTCCTCCTCAAGCTCAACATGAGTTCATGTACTCCAAGTATAGTCTTGAAGTAGTGGAGTTTCTTAGCTTCCAAGGCCTTAGTGAAAATATCTCCAAGATAATATTGTGTATTGACATAAAACATGCCAATATCACTTGTTAAAACATGCTCTTGAATGAAATGGTAATGGAGCTCTATGTGTTTGGTGTGTGTATGATACATTGGGTTCTTAGCCCACACTGAATGCTACTCAAGCTATCACAATAGATGATAAACTTCTTATTGACTTGCAGTCCCAAATCACTAAGTAGCTTGCGTAGCCAAGCTACCTCACATGTTGCAATTACAACACCCCTCTACTCTACCTTAGTACTAGACAGTGCAATTGTAGGTTGTTTATTTGCTACTCTAAATAGTAGTATCAGTCCTAAAGGAAAAAATTAAAATACTAGTAGACATCCTTTTTGAAATACTAATAGTGCAATCTACATCCATAAAAGTCCAAAGGTACAATTGTAGCATAGAATGACATAGTCTAGACCTGACATAGTGTAATGTGCATCACACTACATCCAAATGTGGCTTTTGTATCACATCACCCTCAAGTGTACTAAGGTTAGCATTGACATTCATAAGTATTAATATTGGCTAATGATCAATATTATAGTTTTCAACATATTCAAAGCATAGTGTCTTTTCGAGATAACCATATACCCTTTTGAGTCTTGATTATCTCTATACCAAGAAAATAGTACAACTTTTCCAAATCCTTCATTTCAAACTCAACCTTAAGAAGAATCTTCACATGGTCTATTGCTATCTTATTTTTTCACCCTCAATAATCATGTGATTTGCATATATAATACGGACCATAATACCCGCATCAATTTCACATACACAAAGTGAGTGATTAGTGTGTGCTTTGGAAAATCCAATACTAACAATATATTTTATAATCTTGCCATGACATGCCTTGGGTTCTTACTTTATCCCGTTCAAAGCCTTACAAAACTTACATACATAATTAATATCATTATCATTCACATAATCAATTGGCTACTCCACATAAACATTTTCTTGTAACTCCTCGTATAAAAAGAAAATTTTGACATTCATCTAATGCATGATCCAACCCTTTGATATATTGTAATGAAAGAGACCTAACTAGCCTAACTAAGGGAGAGAAGAGAGAGAAGGACTGCAAGAGAAGAAGAAGAGGAGAGAGAAAGACAGGGAGAAGAGAGAGAAAGAGAGGAAAGGGAAGAAGAAGAAGAAGAAGAAGAAGAAGAAGAAGAAGAAGGAGAAGCCATGAAAGCTTGTGAAGGTGAAAAGGAGAGATTCTTGATAATTCTCTGATGCCTCAAAATACCCTCTTACACCTTATATACCATCAGTGTGACTGGTATGTTCCCATGCCATGTTCCCGTGATCCCCGCTCATTACAAACCATCCCGTCTCATAAAGTTTTTGTCCTAAAAAACAAGGGATGATGTCCCGTAAGGGTGTGATGTAGGAAATCAGCTATAACTTTGTGTAAGAAACTCCGAATGGGACAAGTGAGGTGTCGTTACGGAGCCCACGAGATGTACTTTCAGCCCATGTGGGTGAGGGGGGGCTACAAATAGGTTAGGACTAAAACTATTGAAAAATAGAGGGCTGTCCAGAAGTTACTAGTGTGTTGTCCAATATAGTATGGTTGGAGAAAAACAGCCATAACTTCCTCTAGGAAACTTTGATTGGGGCAAGTGAGGTGTTGCCGCGGAGCCCTCGAGGTGTACTTTCAACCCATGTATGGGAAATGGGCTGAAAATGGGTCAGGACCAAAACTGGTGCAAAACAGTTGGCTGTCCAGACGTAGGCTGCAGCCCAAAACAGGTGTCATGGTTAAGTTTCAACTAATACGGCCTCCTTGAGATGTGGAAACTTATCCAAGATAGATGTTGGGTGCCAAGAAGCTTTCTTTGTTTGGTAGGCCTTGCCATTTGATTAGGTATTCATGGATAGAATGGGTGCGAAGCTGCTTTTCATGCTGCCCAATGACCACTTCAGGAATATACTGGATAAGGCCCTCCTCATCTATGGTGGGTAGCTCCTCTACATGATCTTTGGGAGTGCCAATGAAAGGTTTCAATTGGCTCACATAGAAGACATTATGGATCTTAGTAGTGGGAGGGAGTTGGAGATGGTAGGCTAATTCCTCGACCTTCTTAATGATTGTGTAGGGCCCATAGTAACAGTGTGCCAACTTGTTGCAAGAACCATCCTTTAGTGTAGCATAACGGGACTTGGGGACCTTGAGGAGTACCAATTGACTCTCTTGAAAGTCAAGGGGTCTTCTTTTTGCATCAACATGGAGCTTCATGTGCTCTTGAGCCCTTTTGAGGTTTTCCTTGTATTGTTGAAGTAAAGCTTGCATGCGGTGCAACTCTTCTTTTCCAAGGGGGTTGAGCTTTTCATTCGGAAGGTCACGGTGGGGAGGGGCACCTGATAACCATACAATGCTTCGAAGGGGGAGACTCCAATGCTCGAATTAGTGGATTTGTTGTAAGAAAATTCAGCCAAATGCAGCCATACATCCCAAGATTTTTGCACATCATGACAAAAATGTCGCAAATAAGTCTCAAGCCACTTGTTCACTCGCTCGGTCTACCCATCCGTTTGGGGATGGTAGGCTGTAGACGGAGCCAATTTGGTCCCCATGGAGCTGAAAATTGTCTTCCAAAACTGACTCATAAATTTGGCGTCCCGATCATGTACTATGACGTGGGGTAAGCCATGCAACTTAAATACATGCTCCATAGACTGAGTGGCAACTTGAGATGCTATAAACTGAGATTTTGTAGGGATGAAATGGGCTGCTTTAGTGAGTCGGTCAACTACCACATAGATGCTATCCTAGACCTTCTTGGTTGTAGGTAAACCAGTGATGAAATCCATGGTAATGTGGGTCCATTTTCCTTCGGGGATAGGCAAGGGCTACAACAATCCACTTGATTTAAGAGTGCTATTTTTATTTTGTTGACAAGGCACACATCTAGACACGAAGTCTTTAACATCTCGCCATAGGCCTTTCCAATGGAAGCTTTTTGAAATACGGTCATATGTTTTGAAGACCCCTAAGTGGCCAGCAATCGGTGAATAATGCATCCCTTCAAGGATCCTTTGGGTAAAAGGAGAGGAATGGGGAATCACAATATGGCCATGGATCCAAATGAGGCCATTATGGAGCTGATATTGAGAGTTGTCATCCATAACACGTTGCTGTAATTTTTGAAAAAGAGGGCTGATTTTAGCATCAAGCAAGTAGGCCTCTTGGAGCTCTTCAATCCAATCATGGTGGAGTTTAGTGATAGATGAAACCTTGCATGTCCACATGCGAGAGAGTGCATCAGCCAGTACATTGTCCTTGCCACATGTGTGGGTAATCTCAAAGTCGTAGTTTTGTAGGGTAGCTACCCATCTACGTTGTTTGGGAGTGAGGTTGGGCTGAGTCAAGAAGTATTTGAGCACATGTTGGTCACTTTTCACTTTAAATTTACTGCCATACAAGTAGTGGTGCCACTTTTTAATAGCATAAATGACTACCAACATCTCCTGATCATATACATGCAACTCTCTCTCTTTATCATCCAATTTCCGGCTCTCAAATGCTATTACACTGTGTTCTTGTAGCAAGACTACACCAATACCCCGTCCACTAGCATCGCACTGGATGGTAAAATCCTTTGAAAAGTCGGGGCATACGAGGATAGGGGCCGAAGTGAGCAAGTCTTTTAGCTGCTGAAAACTGTGATCAACCAAATCATCCCATAAGAAAGCCTCTTTTTGAAAGGTGAGAAGGATCAAAGCTTGCACGTGCGAGCTATGGCGGGAGAGCAAGAGCAAGAGCAAGAAAGAGAGAGAGACAAGAAATGGGAACTCCAACAGTCACAATGTGTGACCGGGCCTTCCTTTATTCAAACTGTCACTAAAAGAATAAAGAATAAAATGATGGTGATGAGCGCCCACCACCTGTAGTGTGTAGTGGCGGTGACTGTTAGTGTAGTAATCCACGGGCGCCTAGGTGGAGGCGCCTTTACCCCCAACAACCTTCCACTTAAAGGCGAATCTGCACTAGTGAGGAGTGAAAAGAAAAAAGATAAAAGAGAGTACAACATGTACACATGTACAACAGGATGAGAAAAGACACCATCTCATCCCATGCCCATCAACCTCCTGAGGAAGGCAAAGCGCTCTGTAGAGAGGCTTTTCGTGAGCAGATCTGCAGGATTTTGGTCAGCCAAGATCTTGACAAGGTCAACAGACTTGTCCTCAACGACTCCACATATGAAGTGATACCTCACCTCAATGTGTTTCGTCTTCGCATGGAAGACTGGATTCTTAGCTAACTGAATAGCACTCATAGAATCCGAATGCAGTGTAGGGATAGCGTCAATACCAAGGTCAGCAACCAAATGACCCAACCAAATGGCCTCCTTGCAAGCCTCAGGGTTGCAATATACTCAACCTCTATAGTAGAAAGGGCCGTGCATTTCAACACCCTAGACATCCAAGAAACAACACCTCCAGCATAGGTGAATACATAGCCGAAAGTGGACTTCCTACTATCTACATGTCCTGCATAATTAGAGTTAGTGTACCCCATGACTCATGTATCCTGGCTGCCATAGCATATGCACATATCTGCAGTGCCCTTCAAGTACATCATGATACTCTTCATGGTATCTCAATGCTTCTTGCTAGGTGTAGCCATATAGCGTGCCACAACACCAACTGCAAAGGCAATATCTGGATGAGTGGCTTTCATGGCATACATAAGACTGCCCACTGCGGATGCATTGGGAATCTTGGCCATCTCGGCCCTCTGCTCATCTGTTTGCAGACAATCAGCCTGTGATACCTTCATATAAGAAGGCAATGGAAAGTCAATAGGCTTTACGTCCTACATGCAGAAGCGCTGAAGGACTTTATGAATGTACTCCCTCTGTGATAAGTAGAGGAGTCCCTGATGCCTGTCGCGTCTAATGCGCAAACTAAGTATGTGAGAGGCCTGTCCCAGATCTTTCATCTCAAAGCTCTTCTTGAGCTGAGCCTTAAGAGCATCTAGCTCATCATGAGCTTTTCCTGCTATCAGTATATCATCCACATAGAGTACCAAAATCAATAAAGAACCATCACGGGCTTTCTTCATGTAAAGACACGGATCCATAGCACTCCCGCTATAGCCCTGTGACTGCATAAAGGCATCAAACTTATGATACCATTCCCTAGGTGCTTGCTTCAAGCCATAAAGACTTTTTTTCAATTTACACACTAGGTGCTCCCTACTAGGTTCTGCAAAGCCCTTAGACTGCTCCATATAAATCTCATCATGCAAGTCTCCATGTAAGAAAGTCATTTTGACATCCATCTAGTATAAATCCAAGTCAAGCTGAGCAACCAAAGCCAAGACTAAGTGTAGGGCGGTCATCTTAACCATAGGAGAAAAGACCTCATCAAAGTCCATACCATGCTCCTGCCTAAAACCCTTTGCTACCAATCTAGCCTTGTATGCTGGCTTGGGGTGTCTAGGGGTACTTTTCAGCTTGTACACCCACTTCCATGGCAAAGCCTTCTTGCCCTTAGGCAAGAAAACCAAATCCCAAGTCCCATCCTTATGCAAGGAGTCTATCTCAGACTGCATAGCCCTCTCCCAGGAGTGACTGTCATCCCTGGCATAGCCTCATCATAAGTGAAAGGCTCTCCTATATCTGTAACCAAGACATAATGCATCGAGGGCTGAAATCTATCAGGTGGATATCTGTCTCTAGCAGACTGTCTCACGGTAGGCTCTGCTGCCTGCCCAGCTACATGTCCAACACCCTGACCATGAGCATCTGCTGTTGCTGTAGGCTATCCAACTGGCTGTGTGGGAGCTCTCGGCTCCTCCTGAAATATGACCCTGCGGATCTTAACAACTCTCTCAGGATGCCTATGCATCTTGTCTTCATGGAAGACTACATCATGACTACGGATGACTTTCCACACCTGCAGATCCCAAAGACGGTAACCCATCTCGCCTGCATCCCCATAACCAAGGAAAATGCATTTGACACTCTTAGGATCCAACTTACTTCTCTTGTCCCTGGGCACATGGCAAAATGCCTCACATCCAAAGACACGGAGATGCACATAAGAGAGAGGTTTTCCAATCCATACCTCCTCTACAACCTGGAAATCCAAACCACTAGAAGGTGATCTGTTTATGATATGCACAGCTGTACTAACTATCTCAGCCCAAAAGCTCTGTGGTAGGCCTACATGGCTAAGCATACTGCGTACACGCTCCTGGATGGTTCTATTCATCCGCTCAGCCAAACCATTCTAGGGGGGGGTGTAGGGGGCAGTCAACTGACGCTTAATACCCCTCTCATCACATAACTGCTCAAAAGCACGTGAGACATACTCACCCCCATTATCTATCCTTAGGCATTTTAGCATATACCCAGACTGGTTCTCAACCAATGCAAGCCATCTCTGAAACACAGCCAAGACATCGGATTTCAGCTTAATGGGATAAGCCCGAACTTTCCATGAAAAATCATCTATGAAAGTAACAAAATACTTTGCACCACCCATATACTGACAAGGCATGGGCCCACAAACATTCGAATGTACCAATGCCAAGGGCTTACTCATGCGTGGCCTACCAGACTTCTTATGCGTAGACCTAGTCTGCCAGCCATAAAGGCAATGCTTACATGAATCAAAACATGCATAATCAAGGGACGGTAAGTACTGCAAACTAGAAAGCATTTTCATTCCCTTCAAAGACGTATGGCCCAAACATGCATGCCAAAGAGATACATGTGGGATAGAACCCATAGACAAAACATGATCAAGGGAAGAAGCGGATACAATCAAGGGATAGAGGCTGCTAGCCTTGGCACCTCTTGCAATCACAAGTCTGCCATGAGTGATCTTCCATGCAGAGTCTCCAAAAGATACATGATAACTTGCATCATCAAGCTGTCCAGCTGACGTGAGACTGCGTATCAAACTAGGTATATGACGTACATCCTGCATAACAAAACTGCTGCTAGAAGGAAACTGTAGCCTAACATCACCAACGCCCACAATATCAAGAGACATGTCATCATCCAAGTGCATAGAACCTGAAACAACACGGTATGAATGAAACCACTCTCTCAGCAAGGTGTCACATGAAAGGGCACACCTGAGTCCAAGTGCCAACACTGTGTATACATAGAGTGTATCTCTGTTATCTATGAAGCACTAGAAGAAGCTGCAAGGATATAATCATCATCAACACCCTCAAGCTACATAACATTTATCTCTTCAATTTTAACACTAGACTTTGTAGGCACTATGCTGTGATCAGAAGACTTATCCTGCACTTTGTCTTTCCCCTTATCTTTGTGCCTTTCATTGCACAGTTCATGGCATTGTAGCCTAATATGGCCCTTTTTTCCACAATGGTGACAAGTAACATTTGCATTCCTGCCACGGGATTTGCTATGTGACTTCCCACGAGACTTGGACCGAGATTTTTGAGAATCCTGTCCATGGCCACTACCACTGCCATTCTTTTCATATCCATCATTCATGCCTCTAACTGTCATAGCATGTGACACATGAGAGGCATCCAAATTCTTACGATTAACCTCTTCCTGCAAAAGAGCACTCTCAACATCATATAATTTCAAGGTAGCAGTAGAGGCACATAATGCAGTGTGGAATGCATCCCATGACTCATTAAGAGTACCAAGCAAGAAAAGAGGAGTGACATCCTTTGTAAAAGTGATGTCCTGCGAAGTCAAGTTCTTGAGTATAGCATGGAACTGGCTCAAGTGAGCAGAATAGTCACATTCTCCTTCATGCGTAGATCCATAAGCTGCGTCAACCAATACATCTAACTTGCTGGACTTTTCTTGTCATAGAGATTCTTGATTTTATCCCACAACTACTATGCACTCTATTCTTCCTCGAATACATTGTAATTTGAACATGTTCTGTGAGAGATAATACAATAGTGGACTTACATAACTCATCAAACTCAAGCCATTCCTCATCTGGCATAGTTGCAGGCGACTGCCCGCTCAATGTCAATGGTTTGATCTCTGCGATTTTTGCACCAACACCTGCCAAATCTGGCTCTTCCAATAAGAGTATTTCGTACCATCAAGCTTAGTGATGTTGAAAATAGCATGATCAGTGGACGAACTTGCCATAATGCAGGCTGGAAGACTGCAGACAGTTCAAAACTGCTTGTTGTTTACTACAAAAAATGACCAAAAAATCACCAAAAATCGAGAGAAAATTGTAAGAAAAGTGTAACCAAAGTTGTTGCCCACCAAATACCAGTGAAAGTACATCATTTCAGAATATTTCAGCATGAAAAATCCATGTCAGTACGGAGTTATATTCTTGCTATAATAAATGGCATCAGGGTACTGTGAGAGTCAATTGCTGACCAAATCACTGCACCAAGTCAATAAATGACAGCCAAGACATGACCAGCCATAAACAGGCATAAATCAACACCAAACAGTCATCAAGACCCTGAGAAAACACCCAAACATGTCACCAAAGCATCCGTTAGTGAGTAGGCATATCCCCTGGACAGTAGGGCAAAGTATACATAACACTGGCAAGACCTGACACCAGTAGGTGTATTCTCACAAGAGTGCAAAGCTCAAGCTCAGGTCAAAAGAAACTCCAAGATATCAGTGCATGAACCATGCAACATTTAAGTGTAAGAGATTCCAAAGTCTCAAGTATCTACAAAATGCTCAAATAGCATAAACCTCCTACTCAATGTCGGTCAAGCATACAAGATGCTCCCACTGGCACAAAAGGCAGATAAACAAGCTCAACAAATCAATCAAACCAAGTCAAAGTACTAAAGATAGGTAACCAATACAATGCTTCAATAGCATCCCAAGAGCATGACGGCTACAAAGCAACTGTAGGTAGCATCCATGAGTAAGACATACATCCCAATAAAGATCTCTGACAACCAAAATGACATCCAATACAAAATTTCGGAAGAGCAAATGAGAATCAAAGCCAAGTCTTCAGAGAGCACTAAAGCTCAACAAGTACATGGTACATTGTGCCAAGACAAATGCATCAAGACGTAGGCGTCGGGTAAGCATGTGCCCAAAGAGCATATAACTGTCAAAGCACTAACCACTGTCAAGCATAGGCTGATGTCAATAAGTGCAAGCTGAAATAAGCTCAAGCTTCCAAAAGCGTCTGGATCCAATGACAAGCTCGAAGTCGTCCCTCGATTATCAATACATCATAGCATAACCCAAGACATACACCCGAAACCAATAGGCATATGGTGAAAGCATGAAAGATAGCTTTAGCCCAAGAGTATTCAACATGCATTTACTGTTATAAACTGTGTATTTCTAGCCCCACAATCGGGTTAAAATCATAGCATGACATGTAGCTTCAATCCCCCAATCAATCGGGATGCAATAGGCATCAAATCGGTTATGTAGTCATTCCCAAACAAGCATATGCATAAACTGTGAATGCAGCACTAGCATCAAATTTTTGTAGATTGTTTATAATAGTCTTGAAACACTATTTTCAGCCACCAAACCAATGCCTAATCTCAAAGGATCAATGCCAAGCATCAATACATGTGCAAAAAGCTTGAAATGGAGCCCAAACAAGTGCTTAATGCCAAGCGGGAGCTGGAACTGAAGTAACTAGTGTGTGGCTGAATGAAATCTATCCAAAATCAATGCAAATCAGTGTGATGATGCTGCTTCTCCTGCTGGTCCACATGGCAGGTCTGGAGAGATTGGAGGGCTCAAACATGAGCCAAAGAGGCCTTGGAACAAGCCTCTAGCAGCCCACAACCAGTGGCAAAGAGATATGAAGATTGGAAGCTTCAATTGTGGCTTCCTTGTTTACCTAGACATGTGGACTGAAATAAATCTATGAAATAATGAAGCAATACCTCAATGTCAATGCCCCAATGGTGCCTCAATAGGCCGGGAAGAAGCTCGTCGAGAAGCCGGGGAGTGACGGGAGCTCAAGAGAATGAGCTATGGATGCCGAGAAGAAGACCCAATGCGAGTGGGGAGTTGATGGGAAGCTGAGAATGCCACGAGCCAAGCTCAAGAGTCGGGAAGTCGAGCTCTGATACCAGTTGAAAGGTGAGAAGGATCGAAGCTTGCATGTGAGAGCTATGGCGGGAGAGCAAGAGCAAGAAAGAGAGAGACACAAGAAATGGGAACTCCAACAGTCACAATGTGTGACCGGGCCTTCCTTTATTCAAACTATCACTAAAAGAATAAAGAATAAAGTGGCGGTGACAGGCGCTCGCCACCTGTAGTGTGCAATGGCGGTGACTATCAGTGTAATAATACACGGGCGGCTAGGCGGAGGCACCTTTACCCCCAACACTTTTTTTAGCCTGCTCTATTGGTTAAGAAAAAGGACAGATCCTTTTGGTTGTGCATTGACTACCATGATCTCAAAAAGATCACCATAAAAAATAGATACCCTATTCCTTGAATTGATGACTTGCTTGATGAGCTCAAGGGAGCACGCTACTTCACCAAGATTGATTTGCAATCTGGCTACCACCAAATCAGAATGAGAGTGGGTGATGAAGTTAAAACAACCTTTCGGACTGACTGTGGCTTGTACCATTTCCTTGTCATGCCATTTGGGCTCATTAATGCACCCACCACATTTCAGAGCCTAATGAACAAAATACTGCAGCCATGGCTTTTCCAGTTTGTGTTGATATTCTTTGATGATATACTCATTTATAGCAAGTCATTGCATGAGCATTTGAAGCATGTCAGAAAATTTTTTGATATACTAAGAGAGCACCAGTTATTTGCCAAGGAAAGCAAGTATCTTCATGCAAACAGAGGTTGAGTACTTGGGACACATTGTTAGTGAAAAAGGCATCCAAGCTGACCCTAAGAAAGTGCAATCTGTCCGAGATTGGCCCACCCCCACTACCACTACCTCCTTGTATGGCTTTCTTGGCCTCTCCTCTTTTTATCGGAGATTTATTTTCCATTATGCCACAATTGCAGCAAGGCTCTATGAATCCCATTTCAATGAGCTCCTTGACTTGCTTAGCTACTTCCTCTCTCTCACATTTAGAGAGCTGATATGGGGGTTTATTGACGGGCTTGGCATGGGTCTCCAAGTCAATCGGGTGATCCACTGATCTCTGAGGTGGGAGAGTGGTGGGGGGCTGAAATAGGTTCTCATATTCAGCCAAAAGTGCTTTTAGTGCTGCATTTTGCTTCCCCAAGGTGTACTAGTCATCATTATCCTTATGCAAATGCAAGACAAAGATCTGGGAGCATTTCTTGAATTCCTTTTTGAGTTGTCTTGCTGTTATAAGCTGAAAATCTGCAATTTCTTTGATGCCCTCCAAATGTACAAGCTGCCCATGCATTACAAACTCCATATACAACTGAGAGAAGTCCATATAGATTTTTCCCAACTACTGTAGCCAATCACAATCTAAAACAACATCCACGAGGCCCATATCAAGGGTAATTAAGTCCACCCTTGCTGTATAATTTTCGGCCAGCATAAGAGACACTTGTGTGCATACGTGGGAGCTTATTTCCTCACTTCCATTGGCCACTTGAACCCTAAGAGGTTGCTGTAATTCAGTAGAAACACATGTCAAACGACCAAGAGTTGATTTATTCACAAAACTGTGTGTGCTGTCACTATCTATGAGAATGTATACATTCTTGCCATCAATGTTACCATGTACCCGTAGGGTGTTTGGGCTCCTAGAGCTGGTCCATGCATCCATGGAGATCGAGTGAGATGATATAGTGATAAATGTGGGGTGCAAAGGGTCATTCCCAAGCATGTCATCTATGGGGCAACCACCGAGGTCAAAAGGGAACTCGCCTGGTGAGTCATAAAACTCGTTGGTGTCAAGATCCTCTTCATATTCAGCATTTTCAGCAAGTGTCATCATGGGAGAGTTGTCATGTAAGTCCTCTTATAACTTGTCACTATCTTCTAGTACATACATGCTATTAAACTTGACAATGGCGTTCTTAAAGGGGCTTTTGGATGCATGATCAGTCGTGTACTTATCCCCACATTTAAAGCATAAGCCTTTAGCCTTACAATCCTTGAAAACCTCAGGAGGAATGAATTTTTGACCATTAGGACTGAAGGCATTCCGTGTCTTATTTTCAGCATACTTTGGGTCACTTTTGGAGGGGGGATGCTGTCCCAAAACTGCCATATTTCCTTTCAGCATTAAAAGTGGGTAAGTGGGGATTTTGGGGCTGCCATTCCCTGCATTGTTGTTGTGATAATTACCGGCACATGGGGGTTGCCTAATAGGGTATCTTTGATGTCCTGCAATGGGCTGCATGCCCTCATTGCGACGGTATTTTCGACCATATCATTCAGCCAATTCTATGGATGCAAACAAAATGACTGGCTTTTGAGCCATTACATCAGCTGAAAGATGCGCATCTAGCCCATAAATGTATTTAAGCAATTTGGCCTCATCATTGACTGCCTCAACATACATGGATAGGTTTATAAACTGGTTGGTATACTCCCTCACGGTGAGATTTCGTTGATCAAAATGATACCATTGCCTAGCCAAATGTTCTTTCTCTACCGGGGAGACAAAAACTTGGATCATATGCATCTTGAAATCTTCCCAATCATGAAACTGCTGATTTTCTCTTTGAATAAATCTCCACCATGTGTGGGCAAAACCTTCTAGATGAAGGGAGGCAAAAATAATCTTTACCTCATCGGTACGGGGGTAAATGAGAAAATAGGCTTCCAATTTAGAGGTCCAATCCTCTAATTCAGTCGGGGATGAGGACTGCCCATTAAACTTTGTAAACACAATCTTGTCACGCAGCTCGTTTGGGCCTTGCTGTCCATGTATGTCATGTGCTACATGGTGCCCATGTATGTTGTGCTGCCCATACATGCCTTGCTGTCCAAACCCTGGCTATCCAAAATTTCCATGGAGGCCATGCTGCCCATGCATTACATGAGGACCAAACTGCACATTGGGACCTTGCTGTCCAAAATGACCATGCTGCCTAAAACTACCATGTGCATGCTGCCCATTGCCATATGTGCATGCTGCCCATTGTCATGTGCATGTTGTCCATGTACCCCTTGCATTCCATGCTACCCAAAATTTGCATTAGGCCCTTGCTGGCCATTCCCATGAGTGTGCATATAGCTTCCATTATGGGGGAGTTGTGGTCCCAAGGATGGGCTTGAAGGATTCATAATGGGGGAGGGAAGGATGGGTTCATCATGTCGAGTGGGGGGGTCACCCGTCTCATAAGTGCTATGGGGAACGCATGGGTGCCACCAAAACCTTGTGGGCTATGCTAGGTCTCCAAGGGGGGAGGGCGGTTGGCCTCACGGGGAGGGACATGCTCCTTGGGTCGATCCGAGGGGGGTGCAATGGTAGGGATGAGGACGCCCATGCGCTTGATGAGTAAGTCCATCTTGGCCATCATCTCGGAATGACGGTGATCTTGGCGGTTTCCATCTCCCTATGGCATTGTTCCATCTCTCGATGTTCGAGTGATCCCCGCTCATTACATATATCCATTGTTATAATAGCTTATGTAAGAAGTCATTTTGAATATTCATATGATGCATGATCCAACTCTTTGTTATAACCACTTCTATAACAGCCCTAATAATAGCCATTTCAATCATTGAAACAAAAGTCACCTCATAATCAATGCCATGATTATATGTATACCCTTTGGCAACCAACCTTACCTTATAGTGCTCAATACATCTACTGAACTTATGTTTTACCTTCTAAACCCATTTGCAACCAATAACTTTTATGCTTTTAGGTAAAGATACTAGATCCTATGTATAATTTGCCTTATAACTACTGCCATTTCTTCATCCATAACATGTCACAATACTCATTATCCACTACATCCTTGAAACTAGTGGGCTCTACATCCTTTACAATCTTAGATATATACACATAGTGATGTGCTACATAGCTATCATACATTAATCAATACATTGACTTTTTCACTCTAGTTAACTTGCATGGACATGTGTCTCTACCACACACCTTAGCATCCTCTTGTTCCTTCCTCACACCACATGCCTTAATAGATAAAATCCCAAACTCTTAATTCAAGCTTTGATCAAAGCCATCTAAATCCACATCAACATGAGAGAAACTTGGTAATACATTAGTAATAATAACAAGCTTGCATTTCATTGATAACTCTGATGTACTTAGTGAAGTGACATAATATTGTACCTCTGACACTCCATAGTTTATCAATCCATGACTAGGAGGCTCCTCTAGTCCACTCAATGTTTATGACTACTAACCGATTTTCCACACATAGTCATATTCTCATACACAACAACCCCAATTGTATCCTATATATTACTATACCAACTACTCATTTCATCAAAGGCAACACCCCTCAAACTCTCAATTCACATTTAATAGGGTTATAGTATCTATTTCTCTTTTAATCAAGAGAATATTTCATAAATACACATTATTTTGCTTTGGGATCTAATTTATTGCATAACTCAATAGGAATATGTACATAAACAATACATCCAAACACTTTGAGATAGAATGGATTTCTTTTTTTACTTGTATACTTCTCCTTAAGTGTCATACCATGTACAACATTTGTAGATATCCTATTCATAATATATACAACAATAGCAAATAACTCACTCCAATAGTAAATGAGGTAAGTCTTTTTCATACTGCATGTTTTTTTGCACATCCACTTCGTTTCATTGTGGAGTGTACCTATATCTAAATTGTCTCTAAATACCATTTTTTTGCAAAAAAAACTAAAAAATAAATGGAGAAGTGCTTTTCCATTTCATTTGACCTTAACCATTTAATATGCAATCATATATTTTTTCAATAAAAGCTTTGAAGCTTTGAGAGTATGTGGATGTCTCACCTTTCTCACATATAAAATAAACCCATACTTTTCAAATCTGATCATCAATGAATGAGATATAATTCTTGCAATCACTCATAATCATATCATTTATAGGACCCCACATATCAAAATCTATCAATTAAGTAGCTTCTTAGTAACATGCAAGCTTTTCATATGGAAATTCATACTTTGCTTGCTTTTCAAATTAACATGTTACGCACATGTTTTATGCATCTCATCAACTCAAAACTTTGGTAAGCCATCCACAATTTATCATTTGTTTTGACTAGATATTTCTTAGATGCTACACATTTACATGACCAATTCGCTTATGTTAAATTTCAATCTCAACCACAACATCTAAACCTCATGCAAACATAACAATATCCATTTCAAGTAAACCTACATCAAGAGTAAATAATCTTCCAATACACTTACATTTTGCAATCAACCTCTAACTATTTCCAAGATTCTCTACATAATAGCCATGAAATGTAAATTGAATCTACAATCCCTATTCCGCCATCTCATGTTCTTACTTATGTTCAATATATGTAGACCATTGATCAAATTATTTTTAAAACCATCATGTATACTCAAAGAAACATTTTCAATGTGAGTAATTAAATGGATGCATGAGAAGTCATGCCATTAGAGACACTCAAGTCTATATACCATACATCATTTTTAGATGAACCATCAATATGCATATATTCAAATGCTACATGACAAATAAATGTTCATTTTCTCAGTGTTGTTTCTACTATAGTGGATGTATAATTGCTTTGTTGATTTTTCCCATATCTAATCTCAATATTCTTTTTAAAGAAATTCTTAGAAATGTTGCTTTTCTCACCACAATGCTAGCATTCATCGCTATCACTAGAATTCTATTGTCAGTTATTAAACAATGTAGCTTCTTTAGTTCCCCCCTTCCTCAAGACTATTCTCTCCTATTTGATTGTGTATCATAGCTTTGACCACAACTACCACATTGGCCTCGGCTGCTACGATCTCTATCTTTACTCTTAGAGTAAAACACCTATTCAAATTTATTCTTACTTTGAGAAGAAGAGGAATACAGATTTTTCTCGTATCAACATAAAAATCAAATCTACAAAGTCAAGGATATCATTTGTGATATTCATAGATGACCTGAAGCTCTTGTACTCACCTCAAATTTTGTCTAGACATACACATACAACATTATCAATTGCTACATTGATACATCCAAGAGCTTTCATAACATTCTTGATATTTAATGCATAGTTATTGATAGACAGATTTTCTCTTTTAACTTATCTCTAACTTAAGCTACAATTTTTTGGCCTTTGTGTTTCCTTTCAACACAAATACCAAATTGATAAAAAAAATCTCTCTTTTAAATTGATTTATCTCTAACTTAAGCTACATTTTTTTGGATTTTGTTTTTACTTTAAACAATCTTGAAAAATTCTTACATATAATAGTTATTGGGGGTGAATGCACATATGTCTATGTTGCCTTATATTTACCATACACACCATGACTGCAAATTTGTACACTAGAGGTGCTTGGCACCCATCATTGTCACTTTATCTTTTATTCTTTCAATGACTATTGGATAAGGGAAGGCTGGTCACACATTGTGACTGTTGGAGTTCCCACATATGGTGTCTCTCTCTCTTTCTCTCTTCCTCTATCCGCTACATCTTTTGCTTTGATTTTTCAACTAATATCAAAGCAAGCATTCAAGGAGCTTCTTCATCATTTACTTTAGCCCTGATTCAAAACTTCAACTCAAGGTTTCATTACAATCATTGTTTCTTTGTTGTAAGATATGAGTTGTGTCTTCCCTTCTCCTAGCTTGCTCCAACTTGCTCTCAGCTTGTCGAGGAGCTTCTTAGGGCTTAGTTGAACCTTGTTGAGTACTTGTTGAGCTAAGAAGTAGCCATTCTATCCATTTTGAGTGGATACATAGCATGTTGTAAAGCTGTAGGCATCTATAGCAACTTGACATCAATTTTATATTTTGGCCATAACTTTTGTATACGATATTCGATTCAGGTATTCTATAGCTAGAAACAAAGAGTGTGACGATGCCTACAAATTTAAGTACTCACAAAGTTTATCTGGTGCAAATTTTAATTTTTAATTTTACACAAAATAGAATAATTTTGTTTTTAGGATGCTATTTGGTATTTGAATGGTATGGTTATAGTTTGCAATTATACTTAGATTGTTTAGATCTTGATTAGCTTAATTTTATAAAATTTTGTTGTTATCATAATAGTTTATATAGCAATCATACAACAATGAGTTTTATACTTTGAATGTCTATTGTATCTACATTGTATTTTAGGTATACCACATATTCTCGGTGATGTCTAGTATTGATGTATGAGCCTAGATATGGTTATGACATACTTTGATACTTGGATTTGAGCTAATTTTGATGTATTTGTGCTTTGGTCAATTACTTTGAGCCTACATGCTTACTTATTTACAGGTATTGAAGCTTTCATTAGATACTTATGCTCCTGGATGTATTTGTGATATGCTTGAGCTTCCTGAATGCATTGATGTATATGCCTTGAGTTTTTCTTCTCATTTTGTATTCCATATTTGGTTCCAGTGGGAGAAACTTATAAGACAATGGGATTCTTGGTTCATGTATATGCACTCCTATATGCTATTAGACACAAGTACTTTTACTTGTGGGCCAATTTGATTACGCATGCTACGGCACCCTTATACTAATATTGTCTAAATAGGGTTTCAATGTTTTTGCACCTAAGGATAATGCCTAATAGTTATGGAAAAATATATGTAATCTTTATGACAAGCAAAGTCTTGCATCAAAAATCTATTGGTTGAGACAACTTATGGACCTTCGCAGCATAAAGAAAGGGACTAGCGTGTCCATGCATTCAAAAGAATTTCATTCAAATTTTAGTGATTTGAGTTCATAGGGCATTGAGTTTAAGGATAACCTACATCCCTTGTTCTTGCTTGTTTCAGAGTCAAATAAATTTTTTCATACAACCATGTGTACTAATACATCTAATGATGGCTTGATACTCCTTGATGTTGAGGGTGGTTTACTCACATAGAAGATATATAAAAAGAATGTGGATGCAACTCATACTTCTGATGCATTGACGATTAGGGGCAGATGTGATTGTAAGAGTGGTAATGACCCTCATGGTAGAGACTCACAACAGTCTCAGTCTCATGGTTAGTTTCACAGTAAGTCCTGTGGTCGTAAGTTCTCTCTAACATATCATTACTATGAGAAGCACATATCAAGAATCATGCAATGGGGGACTTGCTTAAGTTGCTATGCCAAACACACATTGCACACAAGAGGAAGCTCACTCAAGAATACAAGAAGAGAGATGGAGGCTAAAACATTTTCTTCCTGGTTTCTTCTTCTTATTCAACACACAATACAATGTACACAAAGTATAGATAATATACAACTTAAAAGGAAAGTGGCCTACTAAGTCATCTAGTACATAACTGGCTATACTAATCGACTAGCACTATAACTATGCTAGATGTAGGTAGGTACAAAAAATTAAATATAACAAGTGATAAGTCAGTGGTCATGTGAGAATCATAATGACCACTTACATGCTAAGTGTAAATGTACGGACCCATCTAGCTAGGCAATCCATCATCAACCATTAGGGGAGTTTTGAGGTCTCGAAAATGCCCTGTAAGAGATCCTAGAGAGAGAAAACAATTTACGAAATAAAATCATTTTATAGAATTTTTAAAAGGTTTATATTTTGGTAAGTTAAAATATCAAAATTCGTTAATAAGTCATTGTCGTGATATTCTCGTGGTCACATCAAACCTAGAAATCTAGGTCGCCATAAAGTTGGCAAGGTTGTCATAATGAAGATCTTACCTCTCCCCATTAAAGTGAAAAGTAATATTCAATTTGAATTTTGGTGGATACTCGATTGCCTCCCTCCATCGTTTCTCTCTTCTTTTTTTCTCCTCCTTATTAGTCTCTTCTTTGTTTTCGTTCTTGCTTCTAATCATATCCTTAGCTATGGATCAATCACCCAATGATCTCTATAACTCAGCTATGGATCAATCATCTAATGATCTCTGTAGCTCTCATAAAAGACCTCTCTATCATCTTCATATTGAGTTGGGTAGTGAGTATGAACCAATAAGAAAGAGAACAAAATCTATCATGGTTACAGAGTCTATGAAACATATACTGAGGTTTGAAGGAAAGAAGAATATTGATCTTTGGTTAGATGGAAAGCTATATCCCAAAGATCCTAGCAGAAATAGTACTCCTCCTTTCTATAATAGCTCGTCATTAATGAGGTTTATTGGTGATGGATACAATGGATTTTTAGGTTATACACTTAATCTTGTTGCAGAAAATGATATCCTTGGACTAGAGAATCATCTTTTGATGAAACACAATATAGAGTTGTTGTAGAAGCTAGAGGATTGTCAACAAAAAATTCATTCATTGGAAAAGCGTATCAAAGCTTATCAACAAAAGTAAACTTTATTAGGCCTTCGAAATCGACAAAGAGCTCTTAAAAATATTGAGAATCTCAAACGAGGAGGAGGAGGCTGTGGTAAAAGAATCCAAGCAACAAGGTATATTTTTTTTCACTTGAAAAATCTTAAATATGGCTTTATTTAAACTACTTGCATTGATTTGTGATGTTAATTTTGCTTAGATCTCTTCTACAACCAAATGCAAGTGAAAGAGATTCTTTAAAAGCAGCTCAGTTTTATTATCATCTTCTTCCTTCAGTAGTTTCAAAGGATATTTTGGAGAAGAAGAAATTTAAAAAGGCAAAGAAACAATGCTTGGAGTCATTTGTAAAGGATCATTCTTTGGATTTTGAGTTAGTACAGAAGACACTGGATAGTATTGGTATCAGTCGAGATGCTTATATGCAACTTTTTCAGCTTTTACAATCAAATATGAAGCAAGGACAGGTACACAATTGCATACTTCCGAAACCATTTGTGGTTAGAACTATCAGACAGAGAGTTAATAACAAAGTGATGGAGATTCTAGGTGAGCCTTTTCATATCAAGGCTAGCTTCAAGGGCAAGAAAAAGGAGGTTACATTCAATGAATTTAACAATATTTTCCTTGACTTGCCCACCCTACAATGTTTAATGATCAAATTTTATGACTTGTCAGTAGAGCAGAGGCACAGGGAGTGGCTAGATTTGTGATTAAACTTGATGAAAGTGAGATTCTGAAATGTAAAAAATTGGAGAGAATCTCTATCACCTTGATGAATAGAGCACTTTCGTCAGGTCATTGCAATCACTCAACATCATTTAGTGTTCAATCTGAATATAACATCTGGTGGCTAGGAGCATTTGAGGTAGATACTGAGAAATTTGATATACTATATTGGGTTTTTCATCAAACATCAATACCTAATGTTATTCAAAGGCAACAAGCAGGAGAAGAGCTATTTGTTGAAGGATTTGGGAACTACAGGATTGAGTGGCACATAGTTGGTGACCTAAAGACACTCAAATGTATGTATAATGTATCAAAGGGAGTTAAACTCAAGCAATTGGAATAGAGCTCCCTCTAGGCACAATAAGGATCCACAGTTTAAACCAATCTTGGACATTCCTTTAGCGAATGCCCATATTTGTACACTTCATGCACTTTGCAGGATAATTGAAAAGCTTGTTCATCTCTATATAGGATTTGCATGGAAGTTGAAGCCATTATCAACTAGAACAGATGCTATAACAAAGGTTGAAAAAGTTCTCTCTGCAATTGGTTTGCATGGTGGCAATGTTGTTATTGAACCAGATCTTCAAAAGTCTAAGGATGGTAATTGTGTCCCAAAAAAACCATCTATTGGTGGAGTGAAGGCTAGAAGGTTTCTAGGCTTTCATGGGAGACTTGGCAAGATAAACTCGAGAAATAGTGGCTCAACTATTAAATTTAATCAGTGGAAATCCCTACATAATGCAGTTAAGGATCACACTGATAATGGACAAGCTCGAAATAGAAAAGCTAAAGTTTGGGAAACACTAGACAAAGTGTTTTTTTATTGTGATAAGACTGAATGGAATGATGATGATCTCAAAGACTTTAAAAACCAATTGAACCTTTTCAAAAAGGCGATGACAGAAGCTTGGGGTGATCAACACTTTACTCACTATATGGTAAGAAGTTTGTATATGTTTGTTCCTTCATTGTCGAACTCATATAATGTTTTTTAATAACTTTCTTTATTTGTTGACTATGCATCATATTCTATACAACCATGCTCCATACTTTATTAAACAATATGGATCTCTATCTTTCTGGTCAACCCAAGGTATGGAAGAATCACATTATCAAGCAAGAACAAAATATTTCAGACACACAAGACATGGAGGTGGAAGATATAAAGCCAACAGTTTATTAGAGGTCTTTCAATGGTTCTATCGACAAATTTGGCATAAATTCAAGCTTAAAGATACAACCACATCAAGCAATACATCATCTTTAGCAAGGACTATACAAATTGTTACCCAAAGAAGAAAAGATAGATATTTAAATTCTTGCGCAAAGCAAAGATTTACAGAATGGTTACAAACCAAATAAAGAGTTGGGAAAAGATGGGTTTCAAGAAACCCTTAATCTTTGGCATCTTCTAGTCTGATTGTGTTGCAGAAGAGTCCTTAGTTTCAGGCACCTCAACAGGGCCTTTAGAGGAGTCCTTGGTTTCAGGTAGCTCAACAGGGCCTCTAGAGGAATCTTTTGTTTCATCCCACTCAATAAGACCTCTGTATTTCAAAAACTCTTGTTTCTGATAGCCTGGAAGAAGCTTCAAATTCTTACTATCTCCTACATAAGAGAGCAAATAGGAGCCAAGAACTCCAAAATATCCAGCTCTAGATCCACTGTATCCAGGCATGAAGCCAAAAACTCTTGTGGTTTCTTCCTTCTCCACCAAAATGATCTTGTCCAAACCTCTGCTGAAAACTTGAGATCCAATTACATTTGAGATGGCTCTCAAAGTCATCATTGGTAGACTTGGAGAGCTTGACAATCTACTATGATGTATTCAATTGTTTGATTGTTTAAGTTTCCAATATAATGGCCAAGGCTTTGATTTTTTCCAAGCTTTATTGGCCTAGAGCCCTTGGCCCTTCCAAGAAAGTTGTCCAGATCTTCAATCTCAATCTATAGAACAAACCACAACAGTACAAGATATAAGACATTTATCTATAATGCATAATAAAGTCTAACATAAACTCAATGGGTAACTTCAAATTATATTTCATACCTTAGGGTGTTCGTCTTCTTCAAGAAGACTATCATCATAAAGATTTATTGAACTCTTGGGCTTCTCATCTGATGGAGACTTCAATCTCTCTTCATACCCTACATCATCAATATGAAGTTTCTTCTAGACCTGCAAGAACTCTTCTTCTGTAGGTAGCCCCCCCTTTTCGTATTCTATGATTTGATTAATACATGTATGTAAGGCTATAGAGCTATCTTGGAAATTCTCTCCCTCAACATCAAGACTTGCTAGTGGTTCTTGTTCATAACCTATAAAATTCATGACATTTTTGCCCCAACCTGCAAGGATTGCTAAGCAATAATCTTCTCTAAGATAAAAAAGATGTTGAATATCATTTAGCCACACATATCTCTTCTTGTTCATAAGATAAGTGGGAAATGTTGGAACATAGGCAAGAGGACCTTCTTCATCAACCTGTGCACTTGGCTCGATCTCATTTTCTTCCACCATTGTGATATTGTCACTCTTGAATAAACCTACATCAAAACCTTGGACAAGTTGATTCTCAACATCTTCTTGGAACATCTCCTCCTTCTCTTCGACCTCCTTATCCATACTTGCAATATCCTCTAGATTTCTCTGTTGGTCTATATCTGGAGAAGAATTTTCCATGTACTGAAGATACACAATAAATCCAATGTCCTTGTGGATCAGAAGGCATTGGTGTTGGTACCTGTGGAAAGAGCAACATGTTTCTTTCTTTCTGAATTCCTCATCAATGAGGTTGAACCTACCTAGCAAAGTTGACCTGGATATATTGGTGGATCCCATGACATCACTAGAATGAACAAATCCATTGACTTCCAAACCTTGCACATGTCTATCATAAAAACATATGTACTCCTTAAGTTTATCTTCAAGATCCTCCAATAACTCCTTCAAATCAAAAGGAACATTGAAAATTTCCCTGATATAGCCAAGCTTGGAAGAATTTCTAGTGGTGCGTAAGAAATCAAAGAGCCTATCATCAGTTGTCTCAATTATCTCCTTCTCATCCATTCCTTCTAGAGATGGCTTCCTCTTTGTCATCTTGACCAGGAAAATAGTTATCCCTGAAAAAAAAGCGGAATAAAACCAATATCCAATAAATATAGATGGAACCATGGAAAGAGGCCCGAAAATTGATTTTCCAAGACAAAAAAATAAAAAAATGAGAAGTTTTTTTAGTTGACCGGTGAAACGCGAAAATTCAAGTGTCCAAGACAAATGCCTGTGAATAAATCGCGTTTCACCGGACACTACCTTGAAGACAAAAATTATTCCAATATCTCGCCGGTGAAACGCGATACTTAGCAAAATATCACTAACAGGGACATTGTTTCGCGTTTCACTGGTCAAAAGATGGAAATCAAGAAGAGAAACATGAACTATAAATTAATTCTATGAAAACACAAAAATTGATGATAAAATTATTTTTGGAAAAGCTATGCTGCTTTTAAAAGATATAAAGCACATAACATTTGTAATTATTCAAGTGTTATTAAAAATTCTTTCTATATTAATCAAATTTATTTTGTTAAAATACTTGTAATAAAAAAAAATTGTTACCTATCAAAGATTGTTGAACTGCTCTCCACACATAAAGTAAGGACCCTGAAGGGAAGTCGAGACGAAATTTTGGCAGAAAAGAAGACAATGTCGAAGAAATGGCTTTGAAATGCTTTTATATTGACCGTTAAGCATGTGGTGATAGTTCCAACGAAAAAGTTTGTGTAATAATGGAAAAATACGTGTACACGTGTCTCACTTAACTCACCGTTTCAAACTCCTCAGAAGACGTGCGCATTCTCTTTTTCCAAAAATACATCACACGTGTGTTACATAACCCTTTTCCAAGTAAAAAAGAAATTCCGGTAAGCGAGAGTACGTCACACGTGTGTTATTAACACTTTGCCAAGAACGTTGAGTCCATACAAATTCACCCTTTGCCTTTCATCGCATTTCATCGCTACTCCACCTTTACCTTTGGTGTTCCTTCCAATCTCCAAGCATTTCACTGCTTCCCCAACAAAGGAAACCTTCAAGCATATTGTCGTCTTTAGGCTGAGATTGTGAAGAACAAGCTAAAAATAAGGTATGGTTTCTGCATCTTGCTTTTCAATAATAGGCTCCATTCAATGCATTCTTTTAATACTTTTCCTTAATCCTTTATGTTATTATGAGCTTATGACCACTACACAAGAATTTTTTCCATAGTGGGAGCATTCCTTAATGTTGTGGAGATTTAAGGAAATCTTCAAACTTCCTCTCTAATTCTGTGGATATTTTATGTAATCTTAAAATATTTCCTTAGATCAAAGCTCTTTTTTCTTGGTTTTGTCGATTTTTATGCTATTCATGAGTTGTCCGGTGAAACACGAAAATAAGGTGCTTCAAGCAAGTCTCCTGGCTTAAATTCGCGTTTCACTGGACACAATGGACAACAAGTCCGGTGAAATGCAAAAAGAAGCAGCTGCAAGGAGGCGCCTTGCTTGACACTCGCGTTTCACTAGACACCTCGAGAAAAATTCAACTGAAACGCGAAAACGCCATGCATCATGGATACCTCTTTTTTGGACTCGCATTTCGCTGGATATGCTGGAGAAGAAGTAACATGTCTTTTTTTGGTAGATGGCTAGGACTAAGGCAACATCAAGAAAAGAGAAAATTGATCCTAGGGATTTAGCATCAAAGATTCATCAGTCTTCAAAGCCTCAGAAGGTCTCTAGAAAGTCAAAGCCAAGGAGAAAGTTTTCTCAAAATGTTAGGTGCCTAAGGGAGATTAGGAAGGCAATAAATGCTCTTGACAATGCAATTTCAAAGTTATTTTTTTAGAGGCTTGTCAGGGAAATTTGTGACAGATATAGTTTGGATAGTTTCAGATGGACAAGAACAGCTCTGAATTGTATACAAGAAGCCACAGAGGATTTTTTAAGTTGAGTTTTTTCAAGATGCCTACATTTTTGCTGCTCATGCTCATAGGCTCACACTCATGGACAAGGACATGGTAATTCTTAGGAGGCTAAGATATAGATTTTCAAAGGTCCTTGAGCCAATTCCCCTCACTGATATGAAGACATTTAATATCCTTAATGTGCCCCTAGCTAGGAGAAAGAAAGATGATTCTGGTCTCAGGGTTGAGGATGCCACCCATGAGAAGGATACAAGGCAACATGAAAAAGAGGAGAAAGCTAAAGAGGAACAAGTAGATAAATGGAGAGAGAATAGGAGGCAAAGGGTTGAAGAAAGGGAAACAGAGCAACTAGAGTCCTTTGAAAATGAGCTAGCCACCCTTCTTGAAGCAGCTAACCCAAAAGGATTCAGTGTGTTTTGTTTATTACCTGGTGACTTAGGCAAAAGAACTGAGGTTATCTCCTTTGATGCTGCATGTGTTCAGATTCTTAAGGATAAAAGAAGAGAAGTAAATGACATTATTATTCTTGTTGGCCTAAGGTATGTCCATCCATAATTACTTATACTTTTTGATATTTTTTTAACAATAAGATTTTTCTTGTTTATACTCACTATTTCTATGCTTTTTCTAGGTGTATAATGCATGAGTTTCCTTTGGATATACAACAAAAAATTGAGGTTCTTGATCCATCTATCTCATTCTTTATGAGGAATGAGCTTGATACAAGTTTTATTGAGCACTGGCTCAATTTGATTGACTTCAATACTTTGGAGCTCCTTATAATTCCATATAATGAAAAGTAAGTGATTCAATATTCTATTAGAGTTTTTGAGATTTTATCCTACTAATTTGTTGAGATATGATTGCTTTTAGTTCTCATTGGAGCTTGATTGCAATAGACTTTGTGGATAAGCAATGCTTTTTAATCAACTCTATGAAAGGAAGCCATGGAAATGCTAAATTGTAAGTTATATTATCCAAGGGCTCCTTGATATTTCAATTCTTTTTTTTTGTAAGTACTCTAAATTTCAACATATTTTATATACAGAGGTGCCAAAAGATTAATTGAAGAGCTAGAGAAAAGACCCCCTATGCCATCTGATTTGCTTGCAACAATGCAATATAGACAAGTTGCGGTAAGTTATTCATTAAAATAATTGAAACATGAGTTTATTCTATGAACTACCATTCGTCCTCTTTATAGTTTTACTTTGTGTTGGTGGTTGCAGTGTCCCCATCAGGATGATAGCCATTCTTGTGGCTGGATGGTGATTGCAAATGCTAGAAGAATGGTTAACTTTGTTTATCTTAATGATGATAAACATGTAAAGGTAATATGAAAGATGCTAAACTTTAAGATAGATATTAATTGCAAATAGTCCATTGATGATAAAAATATAGTCTATTGTAAGAACAATAATGAACTAAAACTCTTTTTTCTATAAATGTGTGACAGTTTTCGAAGGATTGCTATACATTTGAGCATGTTTGGTACATCAGAGCAAAGCTCTTGAAGTATATAATGGTCAATTGTATACAACCAACAACGGAGATTGGTGGGGATTTGCACCATGAAGGAGATGCGGTGCCTATAACCACGGAAGGCAAATCCACAGCTTCAACACCTTCTATACCCAAGACAACAAAGAAAGGCAAAAGGACTCCTAGAAAGGATAGTTCTCCAAAAAAGAAATAGCTTTGCCATATCGCCTTGTAAGCCTTCATATATAGAAATTTGCCCTTCAGCCCTTGTATATCTCATAGAGATGATAGATAGACATCTGCTACAAAATTTGTACATATATTTTATATTGATTGTAAAGATATCTTTTCTTGAATGTCCTTGCAGTGTATATTATTTTCTCTCCTTTTCGATATCTGCAAAAAATAAATTACAAATGTTTGTTAGTTAGAAAGTGAGATCTTGATGTACATCTAAGTAGATATAATATGATGTGAAAACTTACTCGTTTCTTGTCAAGTTGGAATACAAAGGAGCATGGTAGTTCAATGTCTTCATTTTGTAAATCCATCCTCACTTGATGTAGCGTACATAATTTTCTGATATTTAAGATTGCAATAATATCCTCGTTGAACCAAATATCAAGAGCCACTATAGGATCCTTGCTGAAATCATTAAGATTCTGGTCTAAAGCAACTAGACTACTGCCAACAAAATGCCATCGACTATAGTAAAAGCTAAGGATAAAATTTTGAGTAGCAATCATATATTTACAAGCTATAGAGTCTTGATCTATCTTACATATAATTTTTCCTTCTGTCCTTGTATCCCATCCTTCATCAACAAATTGTATGATATGATCATATGTTAGTCTCTTCACTGAAAGCATGGTTTTTGTTATTCTTATCTCCATATTAGAGAAGAAATCAATAAATATATTAATAGGCATAAATAAAGTAACTTTGCTTAGCCTACTTGAGATATTAGATTTTAGTGCTTTCTGGATCTCAGAAAATATCTTACATCTATAGCCCTCACTAGTAGCTGGACTTGGCAAAGGCCACTCAAAGCTTGAAAAATCTGGCAAAGGAAGGAGTTTTATTGATCCCCATTGGCAATGTTGCATAGGAATAACATAAGAATAGTCATAAAAGAATATTCCATTCTCTGCAAGCTCTATCTTCTTTATGCCTCTATACATTTCTTCTCCAATTGAACCATGTATAACATCAATAACATCAATAATAGATTCCACTGGTTGCCATTCCTCAAGATTAGAGGGATAGACATCTACAAGACAAACAAATATTATAATGGAAAAACCTAAACCATGTTTAAGAAAGGAAAAACCTTAAGAATCAAATTCTTACAATTTGGTCTATGCATTGGAAGCTTTGAAGATCCAGGTTTCAAACACAGCTCTCTATGCATGAACACATATTGCACTACTACCTCTTTGATGCTATTCTTATTTGCTCCAAGCTTAAAATCTTGGATTCTGACCTTCCAAGCAGAAATAAACGAGCTCTCATGTCTTTGCCTTTTTCCACGTTTTGCTTGTTGCATGGTGATCCAACTACCTTTGCTAATGATAGTAGGAATCCATCTTCCATCAGTTTGGAATGAGTTAAACACTGATATGGATGTGATTTGGGAGCTTGGACGCCTTGTTGAAGGTCGAATTTCTGTATCCATGGTAGAAGAGAGATACATGCACACAGAGAGAGAGAGAGAGAGAGAGAGAGAGAGAGAGAGAGAGAGAGAGAGAGAGAGAGAGAGAGAGAGAGAGAGAGAGAGAGAGAGAGAGAGAGAGAGAGAGAGAGAGAGAGAGAGAGAGAGAGAGAGAGAGACTAGGTCACCATAACGGAGGAAAAAACAATAGAGGAATAAAAGAAAGGAGGGAAAAAACTGAGCGCCATGCTTTTCACCAATTTGAATTTTGATTACATCAGTCATTATCATTAATCTAGAAACATCATTAAATAAAAGTAGCCGAGACTCTATGCCATTAATGCAAAAGATGTCATAATCACGAATATAAGAGACTAAAAATACATAATAAAAATACAAATTCGTAATATTATCATATTAATATATTTTTATAAAATAATTTTTTATTTTTTAAAAAATAGAAGTTCCGTCACGGAGGCTTTGCTCTTATTGGTCTAGAGCACTGTCTTTCCACATCCTAAAAGGTATTTTCGAGACCTCAAAACTCCCCTAATGGTTCGCACATATTGAGCTTGCCATCTCAACACTCCCTCTCAAGCTCAACTGTATCTCTGCAACTCCAAGTAAGCATCAAAACTTTTGAAGCTTCTCTACACCTAATGTCTTTGAGAAAATGATAGCTATCTAATCCTATGTGCTAACATATACCAACTCAATCTCTCCTGCAAGCATCTTCTCTCTCACAAAGTAATAGTGCTCCTCAATGTGTTTTGCCCTAGCATGGAACACTCGGTTCCTAGCTAGCTATATGCTATTCATGTTGTCATAGTGAATGACAACTGGACTACCCTACACATCCAAATCACCCAATAACTTTTTCAGCCATACCACCTTACATATTGCCATAGAAGCACCTCTGTACTCAACCTCTATACTCGATAAAGTAATTGTAGGTTGCTTGTTGCTACTTCATGTAGCTTTAGCACTACCAAGGGAAAAAATGAATTTGCTAGTAGATCTTCTGTTTGATATATTATGATACCAATCTACATCTGTGTATCCAAACACCTATATATCCTTACCTATATCATAAAAAATTACATAATGTAAAGTAGACTTCACATACCTCAATATGTATCTAATTGCATCCAAATGAGACTTCTTCATCAAAAAGTCCCTAGCTTTAGCAATCCCACTATCACTCTCACATGCAATAATCAAGTCATCCACATAGATGACTATAATGATCAAGCATGCATATTCCTTTCTCACATAAAGTGAGTGATCAACATTAGAAACATGAAAGCCAATGTTGATAAGATACTCTCTGATCTTGTAAGACCATGTTCTAGGTGCTTATTTCAATCCATAGAGCAATTTATTTAACCTGCACACATATGTGGGATGCTTTAAACTCTCATAGCCTGCTGGCTCCTCCATATACGCCTCTTCTTACAATTCACAAAGTAAAAAGGCATTCTTGACATCCATTTGCTGCAAATTCCAACCTTTGGCCTACTGGCAAAGTAATCACATATCTAACAGTTGTCATCCTAGCAGCTTGGCTAAATGTCTCTTCATAAGATATGCCATATGTTTAAGTGTAGCCTTTTACAACCAGCCTAGCCTTATACCTGCTAATCGAACCATCTGCATTATGCTTGATTTTGTAAACCCACTTATAGCCAATAGCTTTCGTGCCCTTAGGAAAGGGCACCAAATCCCATGGCTTCTAATGCAACTATCTCATCATCCACCACTGTTACATCCCAATAAGCATGACTAACAACATCCTCAAAACAAGTGAGCTTAACATTATCAACTACCTTTACCTGATGCCAGGAGGCATATTACACGGTGGACTCCGTGCCAAAGTGGATTCTATGAGGTTTTACAGTGGATTCTCTAAACTTTTATTACCGGGGCTCATACACAAAGTGGATTCTTTGTGTGAGAAGTCGATGGGGACGCCTATCCTTTTCGGGCGTTTTGTTAATTTAGTGTGTACATGGGTGATTCCATAGCGGGTGATTCCACAAAATACATATTTAAATTAATAAACATTTATGAGTTTAGAGTGCGCACTCGTGATGAATTAAGGTTAGGATTGATTTCTAACCAATTGATTTATTTATGTAGCTGAAGATTGCTAGGTATTCACTTTTGTCGATTTAATTGTATTATTTTACTAACGATTGTGAATGCTTCAGTTGATGTGTAGAGATAGCAGCAGTGGCGATGGAAAGCATTGGAGGATAGTGTGTATTCGAGTTATCATCAATATTTTGATGGGCACATACTTTAGACATGGCGCTTATATTTTATCACGCTTATTTATCAAGGCGTTGGCTATTTATTTATCATTTTTGTATGCGCATGGGCACACGATTTAGATATTTGTATTTTGACATTGTATTGGGTATGCTTGACTTCTTGGGCGCCCGTCCATTAGCCTTATTTCTATTCGGCACTAAAGTAAACTCAAAAGCCAAAAGCATGCTATTTTGTAATTTGGGCTATTATTTGAGCTTGAAGATGATTAATACATAAAATACATACTTTGTGGAGCACTCACACAAGGCATGGGGGGAGCTTGCATCCAATTGGTCTCTTGTTCATGTCGTGCATGCTTTCTACATTGATTTGTGTGCAAAAAGTAGAGTTCTTTTGTTCTTGGGGACCTTTTGACGCTCACTACGCGCACTTATGGCATCCGATCTGTGCACCAGTGGTATCAGAGCGAAGCTGAGATCGAGAGCTTCCAATCGCTACCCATCTTGCGCGAAGGTGGAGCTCCTGGAACGATCAAGCTCTACAGTGAGTTTCATCGCGAACAGTCGATACAGGTGGATTCCTGGCGGTCAAGAACCTCTATCTGCAACCTCTGATCGCGAAGGACCGGCCTGAGGAGGCGGAGAACCACGTCAACATCTCCTTTTTCAAGTCGTTTTTCCATAGAGAGAACAGTAAGCTGCATCCATAACTAAAATTTCAAAGGCTTAAGTTAAAGCTTGGTAAGATTTAAGAAGCTTAAAAAGCTTCAATCATAAAGTTCGGCGACGGGCGGTAAGAAGGAGTGCTAGGCGGTGATGAATCCGTCGAGGACATGAATATGTCCTAAATTTCCACGACGGCTCCAGAAGCTTAAAGCTTCATAGTTTTCAAAGTCCATTAAGCTTAATCATCTAAGTTCTGCAAGTCCTCCAAGTTATTTTACTCTGCAAGTCCACAGAGATCAAAATAAACTTATCTCAATTACTCCCATAAAGATTATTCCTGCGCAGAAGCACAGAATTTCAAAATTGCTCCCTGGAAGACTCTGTTCACATACGCAAACTTGCTGAACCAGTCTCAGCACACGCTGAAGTTCATATGTAGTTTCTACAAAGACAACAAATCCCACAACCGCAAAAGACAAAGACCGTAAAAGCCAAACAAAAATCTATAAGCCTTGTATACCCGACTTTGAGCTACGCTCATCCCGCTAATCAGATTTTGAGAGAGTGAGGTCTTTTGGATTTTTACAGGATGACGGAACAAAATATGGACAATTTAATGGCTGAAGGTGATCTTCCTGAACCAACGATGGAATAAAAATTGGATTTAATTTTGATGCAGCTTGATAAAGAACGAAGAGCCCAACAAGCTTTGCAAGTTCAATTGGCCGATTTGCAATGAATTACCATTGAGACAAAGATGGATTGCAACCTGAAGATCTTATCCGACGAACCATCGATGCGACACTCGAAGCTCAATCCATCCGCAAAGAAACAAAGATAAGTAAAAGAAATTTCAAATCTCGTACTTTCAATGGAACTCGAGATGGAAAGACTGTACTTGCACTTATGAGTCAGTTTGATGATTACTCTCATGAAGAGACCTATGCTGAAAAAGACAAAATTAAATGTGTCACTAATCATTTAGTCGATCGAGCATCTCTTTGGTGGACTGTGGTTTGTAAGAGCATTGATTGTCCCACTACCTCGGAGAGTTTCCAAAAGAAGTTTTTGCATAATTTCCTTCCTCCTCAATTCCATGAAAAAGCCATAAAGCAATGGGATCTTCTACAGCAAAGAGATCGTGAACCTATTTTCCAATACATTGAACGTTTTTGGAATGCCCTACTGCAACTACGCATGCTCGAGGATGTACCTAAAGCGACTCACAAACGCAAGTTTATGTCTGGCTTACTTGGACATTACTATGCTGAAGTCAATATGTTCAAGCCTACAATCCTTGAAGATGCAATTTCTTTGGCTCATGACACTGAAGACAAGATTCGAGGAAGAGACAAGCATCCACAACAATTTCAAGAAAATAGTAACTATGGTTCCAAGCAATTCAATTCAAATTTTAGAAGATTCAATCAAAGTCGTTTTCTTCCATCATCATTCCGTAAGTCTTGGACATGACCACCTGCTTTGCCATCAAATACCAATCAAAACCTTAAGCCATCCTCACAGCCAAATCCTAATATTCCTAGACTTCCTGTCATTGCCAACAATGTATCTAAAGCCAAACCCATAGTTTGTTACAAATGCCATCAACTTGGACATCTAACAGCCGATTTCCAATCAAAGAAATCACATGTCCATATTAATTATCTTGGAGCAATGAAATATGAAGAACGTGAGAAAATGCATGACTTTACAGAAGATGATGATGACATTGCCACTTCTTCAGATACTTTGCCAGGTATGCCAACTCCACATTCTTTGTTGACAATGAAATATTTAGTACATGGTAAAGAAAAGATTATTTTGCATGATGATGGTAGTACACATGATTTTATTTCTACAAAGTTAGTGACAGAATTGAAATTACAAACTGTTTCTACACATTATCGTATTAAAGCAGCATTCCTAGGCACAAGATATAATGGAACACAACAGGTGTATAACTTAGAAATTAAAATTGGTGAATATATTGAACGAAGGAATTTCCTAGTTGTACCTTTGCAGTCTAGTGATATTATCCTAGGTATGCCTTGGCATCATCAGTATAATCTTGACATAGATTATTCTACGCATTCAAGTAAAATTTATTTTCAAGGAAAACAAATTACATTGCATGGTATGCACACATCCAATAATTTTCCATTGCTTACTCATACTCAAGCTAAACGTGCATTACGTAAAAGTATTAAATCTTATTTAATTTGGGTAAATGAACTTCAAGCTAAAGAAAAACATATGCATCCTAGGCATAAACAATTTCTTGCTCAATTTAAAGATTGTTTTGCTGATGATTTACCACTTGGACTACCACCTTCACGACCTGAAGATCACAAAATAGATTTAATTCCTAGTACACAACCACCATGTAAAGCACCATATAGGCATAACCAAATTAAACAGAAAAAAATTTAAAATCAAGTAGAAGAATTTCTTAATAGAGGATTAATTAGACCTAGTAATTCTCCATTTGACGCACCTGTTTTATTGGTAAAAAAAAATAATAATACTTATCGCATGTGCATTGATTATCATGCCCTGAATAAAATTACAGTTAAGAATAGATATCAAATTCCTAGGGTAGATTATCTTATGGATAAACTACAAGGTCCTGCCATATTTAGTAAGATAGATCTTAAATCTGGTTAACATTAAGTGAGATTGGATAAATCTGATATATTCAAAACTACATTTAGAACACAATTTGGACATTATGAATTTCTAGTGATGCCTTTTGGATTGACTAATGCACCTGCTACATTTAGTTGAATGATGAATCACATATTTCTGAGATATCAACATTATGTTATAGTATTCTTTGATGATATATTGGTATTCAGTAAAAATGAGAAAGAGCATTATGAACATCTGTCTTTAGTTTTCAAGTTGTTGAAAGATAATAAATTGTATGCTAATCCAGAAAAGAGTGAATTCTTTCAAATAGAAATTGAATATCTAGGTCATATTATTTCATCAGAAGGTATTAAGGTTGACCCTAAAAAGATAGAAGCAATATTGAATTGGCCCATACCCAAAAATGTGCATGAGTTACGTTCTTTTCTAGGTCTTGCTAGTTTTTATAAGAAGTTTGTGCGAAATTTTTCATTACTTGCTTTACCTTTGACTAAACTTTTAAAGAAGGGTATTGTGTATAATTGGACTGATAATCAACAAAAATATTTTGATTTATTGAAACATGCATTAACCCATGCTCCTATATTACAACTACCTGATTTCAATAGACCATTCTTTTTAGTAGTTACTGGTGCTAGTGAATCTGGAATAGGAGCTGTACTTATGCAAGATAATCATCCCATAGCCTATTCTAGCTGTAAACTGAAACCATCTGAACTTAAATATTCTACATATGATAAAGAATTACTAGCTCTAATACAAGTCTTACATAAATGGAAACATTACTTAATGGGTTCTGAGTTTATGATTAAAACCAACCAAAAAAACATTAGACATCTTCTTAGTCAACCCCAAATATTTGACCAGCATATTAAATGGGCAGCTTTCATTCAGAGTTTTCATCCTCTTATACAATATCAACCAGAAAAAGAGAATGTAGTAGCCGATGCTTTGAGTAGAAGATCAACCATTCATAATATTTCTGTCATATCATTTGATTTCCTTATCCCTATGAAAGATACTTATCATCAGGATCTTACTTTTCAAGCTGATTGGAATAAATTAGTTACAAATAATTTGATTCCTATTGATTCCCTGTCTTAGAATAATGGATTCATGTTTTATAAAAAGAGATTATGTGTTACAGTTCCATTTAGATCTTTAACACAATATTAGTGAGTTTGGGAATCTCCCAATTCCCATTTTTTTGAATACTAAAAAGGTGGCACATGGATAACATGCCCATAAGTTTCTCAAAACCACATGATGTAACCTATCATTGGAAAGATTTTAAAAAATGGAATCTATTGAGCTATAGAGCGCTTGATTTGGAGTTATAGTGTTCAAGTTATAACAAATATGAAGATTTGACCACCTGTCCCAAACTTATGGAAAATTCCTATATTCCCCAATATGGTGTTTTTTGTTTTTAATGAGATTCATTGTCCTCCATATCAAGGTCATAGAGGTATTATATCTACTTTGCGTACATTGACTGAAGATTTTTATTGTCCATATATGGACACTGATGTATCTAACTTTGTTTCTGAATGTTTAGTTTGTCAACGAGTTAAGAGACATCATTGTAAACGGTATGGTTTACTTATGCCATTATCTATTCCATCACGACCATGGGAACAGATTTCTATGGATTTTATTACTGGTTTACCTAACACTAAAGCTAACCATGATATGATTTGGACTGTTGTAGACAGGTTTAGCAAACAAGCATATTTCATTCCATGCAAGAAAACTCTAACTGCATCTCAAGCAGCTCGATTGTTTTTGAAAACTGTTTTTACTAACCATGGTTTACCAAAAGTTATTATTTCTGATCGTGATTCTAGATTCTGTGATAATTTTTGGATTACTTTGTTTGCTAACTTAGGAACAAATATTGATTTTTCATCTGTATTTTATCATGAAACTAATAGTCAAACAGAAGCTACTAACAGTACTATTTTAGGTATTTTACATGCTTATACTATTTCTAAACCACATACATGGGATACATATCTACATTTACTTCAGTTTGCATATAATAATACTCCACATACAGCTACAAAGAAAGCACCATTTGAAGTGATTTATGGTTATAGATTGTCTACACCTGTTGTATCTTTATCAAATAAAATTCAGACTACTGATGATATTGCTAACATGCACGCTACTATTTTTGATAAAGTTAAAGATATAATTGCCAAAGCCCAGCAATCATATACAAAACAAGCCAATAAGAAAAAACAGGCCATGAATTTCAAAGTTGATGACTATGTTTGGTTACGAATAGAAAAACGTAGATTACAAAGTGTAGATAAACACCCAATTGTGAAATTAGCACCTAGATTCTATGGACCATTCAAAATCATACACAAAATCAATGACAATGCATTTAAACTAGAACTACCACCACATTGAAAAATTCACAAAACCTTTCACATTAGTTTATTATGACCCTTTAGAGGCCAATTACCTATACACCTTGTCTATGAAAACCCACCTTTGTTAGATGAAGAGACTGAAATCCTTGAGCCTGAAGCTATTATAGATACTGACTTTATGACCACTAGAACTGGCCGTAGATATTCTAGATGTTTGGTCAAGTTTAAAAACCATCTTGTTGAAGAGGCCCAATGGATGCACGCTAGAGACTTAAATGTTTTCCCCACTCTATTAGCTCCACATTGAGCTAATAGCAATTGAGGACAATTGCTATCTCACCCCGGGGGTATGATGCCAGGAGGCATATTACACGGTGGATTCTGTGAGGTTTTACGGTGGATTCCGTAAACTTTTATTACTGGGGCTCATACACAAAGTGGATTCTTTGTGTGAGAAATCGATGGGGATGCCTATCCTTTTTAGGTATTTTGTTAATTTAGTGTGTACATGGGTGATTCCATAGCAGGTAATTCTACAAAATACATATTTAAATTAATAAACATTTATGAGTTTAGAGTGCGCACTCGTGATAAATTAAAGTTAGGATTGATTTCTAACCAATTGATTTATTTATGTAGTTGAAGACTGCTAGGTATTCACTTTTGTCGATTTAATTGTATTATTTTACTAACGATTGTGAATGCTTCAGTTGATGTGTAGAGATAGTAGCAGTGGCGATGGAAAGCATTGGAGGATAGCGTGTATTCGAGTTATCGTCAATATTTTGATGGGCGCATATTTTAGGCATGGCACTTATATTTTGTTGCACCTATTTATCAAGGCGTTGGATATTTATGTTTTCATTCTTTCTCTCTCTCTCTCTCTTTGTGTGTGTGTGTGTGTGTGTGTCTCTCTCTCTCTCTCTCTCTCTCTCTCTCTCTCTCTCTCTCTCTCTCTCTCTCTCTCTCTCTCTCTCTCTCTCTCTCTCTCTCTCTCTCTCTCTCTCTCTCTCTCTCTCTCTCTCTCTCTCTCTCTCTCTCTCTCTCTCTCTCTCTCTCTCTCTCTCTCTCAACTCTGTGTTTGTTTGTTTGTTCGTCTCTCTCTCTCTCTCTCTCTCTCTCTCTCTCTCTCTCTCTCTCTCTCTCTCTCTCTCTCTCTCTCTCTCTCTCTCTCTCTCTCTCTCTCTCTCTCTCTCTTTCTTCCTTTTTATGCCCTGTTCTTGGTTCCATTAGTATAAGCATAATAGTGAGCTATATAACCTTCAAAAGAAAATATTTTAATAGGGTATCTAATCCTATTGAACTTTCATACCATTGGATCAAATAATGGATGCTTAATATTATAATGTCCTCTCTATACACATGGTGTCTTGATTGAAGGGATACCAAGCTCACCATCTGAAATTTCTGAACCATTAGGCTCTCCATCAAATCCCAAATGACTAGTAGATGTATTATTATCATCCAGTACTTTCTTATTTCCTTTTCATTTACCTTCAACACTTGTAGATCTACTTGAAGATGTGGAGCTACTTCTTAGTCTCCCAAACCAAGGGCTAATTATAGATGTAGTATTGGATGATATTTCTAGTCCATAAAGGCCTTGTGATTCTTGCTTTTCTTTCTGTACATAACTTTTGTGATGATCATCATCATTTAAGGCATCATCACTAAATGCATACCAACTGCTCATCTCATAAAAAATAATACCCCCGCTCACTCCAAACTCACATGTTATCATAGGATTATAACAACGATAACTTTTTTACTATAAAGAGTATTCATAAAAAAAATTTAGTCGTTGAATCAAGCTTCTTTTATAGGTCATTTGGCACATGAACATATGTGATATATCCAAACACTTTCAGTATGACACATTAGGCTTCTTACTACTTGTAAAGTATTCTTCGGGGGTCATCTCATGAGCTCTAGCTATGGGAGTTCTATTCATAATATAGATAGCAATATAAATAGATTTATATCAAAAATAATTTTGACATATTATTTTTAGTAAATGACAATGTAGCTTTTGTAATATGCCAATTTTTTATTTTTGTGATCCATTTTGTTGTGGGGTATACCTATAAGTAAATTGTCTCTTTATCCCATGAGATCTAAAGAAGCCACTAAACTCATTAGAGAGATACTGTCTCTCTCCATATGATCTCAAGCACTTAACTGTCAAGCATGTTCCTAATTTAAGAATAGCATTGAAAGTTTTGAAGTGCTCAAATACATCACTATTTTTCTTATTAAAATATATCCACAGCTTTCTTCAACAATCATCAATAATCATGACAAAATATTTGATGCCACCAAGAAATAAGTTCTGTGTAGGTCCCCAAATATCTATATATAGAACAAGTACATTTCTACTTATATCTCTATCATGTGAAAAAGGTTGTATTGACTACTTACCAAACTAATATGCTTCACACGCTTTGTAAAATTTTGTAACTCTAAAAGCAAGCAACCCTGAAACTAATCTTTTGGACTGCCAATCTTTGCACATTTGCATGTCCAATATATTTATGCCATATTTCAATTTCTACAATCACTCCTTTCCATTTAGCATACATAACAACATTCATAGCAAGTTCAACATCTAAAGTGAACATGTGACCAACTTTACTTTCTTTTGCAACCAATCTATACTACACTTATCATTAAAGCCTTTTACAAAATAACATTTTGCATTAAATCGAAACTACAACCCTTGCTATACCATTCGTCCAAAAGATACTAAATTCTTTGTGATTGATGGCATATGCAATATATATAACAAACTCTTTGTCTGGCCATCATGCAAGGACAAGGAAACCTTTTCAATATGTGAAATTGGGTAGCATAAATCAACACATATCTACACATAACCTAGATTTTGTAAATCATGTATCCCTCCAAACCCTTCAGTATGACTAGTCATATGATTAGATGCACCTGAATCAATATACCATATATTATCATGTGTCCTTCCCTGTAACAACATTCATTATATGCTTACATAACAAATACACACTTATTTTTATATTCATTCTGTTTCATGAAGACCATGCATAATTTTCTTACTGTAATTTACCATTATCCATATAATCTTTCTTAGCATACCATTAGGATGCAATATGACCTGTTTTGCCACAATAATGACAAACAATAACAAAAATTTTAGAACCTGAGTTCTGCCATCCATCTCTTTCTCCAGAGTTCTCCTTGCCTCTAAAGTTTTCACGGCCTTCCTAAAACCTACATTTCACTAAATTATTGATTTAACATGTTTTGCTGGTTATCACTAGCACATCCCATACCATGGCCTCTTGAAGTGGATCTACCACATCCCCTTCCTAGACTTGAGTAAAATACTTGAATAGGTTCACCATTTCTTTTAGATGAGTCACTCTACATATTGATCTCTTTGGTAATCATGAGAGACTAACTCATCAAAATCTAAAACGGCTTCTGTATAAATACAAAGTGATATGATTTTCAAGCCTTCTCATTATTAAGGCCACCCAAAGTAGATGAAATCAAATCATCATTATCATGCATTGCATCAATCACTGCCAGAGCATCTACAATACTCCTCACCTTAAAATATACTCATTGACAAATATTTTTTCTTTCTTCAAAGTATTTAATTGTTGCTTGAGTTAAATATTCCGTTCCTTTGTATTTACTGAAAACATGTTCTCAAAAATTTTCCAAGATGCATATGTAGTTTTTGCATTTTTTTATATGTCCCAACATAGTATTATCAATAAACAACAGATAGCCAATATATCAGATTTTTTATCATTTTCGATTCTTTCCACGGCTTTCATTCATCCGTAGTTGCAAGGTTACTCAACTATGACTCCTTTTCTTCACTTGAAATAAACTCGTAAAGGCATTTTTCAATAAGAAAGTTTCTCACACAGAATTTTCATGATGGATAGTTATTTTTGTCCGACTTCTCAATGATGGGATTTCCACTGTTCTATATCATTATCACAAAAATGACACAAAAGAGTAAGTAGGCCTTTTGCTTTTTCTTCCTGATAAACACCTAAAAAATTACAGATTTAAAAACTATAACATATATACCCATTTTTAGCCAATGCAATCGAAATTGCAGTATGCTTTGAAACTGTTGTCCACAATCTTGTATGTCCAAAATAGGGCTTGAAACGGCCCCACAGATGGACAGAAAACCTATGGAAAAAAGGGCTTATCTACAAAATATACAATGCTCTATTGCTCGTACACCCAATCTCACAGCAATGTGAGATTTTCACCCTACCCTGCTTTCGGTGTCTCCACAGTGTACTATCCAAGAGAAAGAGTGAAAGAATGTGAGAGCTTCTTACCCATTGCTTGCTTGCTTGAATCCTTACTTCTTCTTCTTCACTTCAACCTTCAAAACTAGCCTCTCTAAGTGATACCTCTCTAATACCATATCAAGAAAGAGAGATGGAGGCCTAAATGCTTTCTTGCTGGTTTTTAATTCTTTTTTAATACATAATACAATATATATAAAGTATAGATAAGATACAACATTTAAAAAAGTGGCCTACTAAATTAAGCTATATGAGGACCATAATAAAGCATCTACTCTTGTTCATTCTGATTTATATGGTCCCATGCATTTGATAAAAAAATTTATGAGAGGGATATGGAGTGTCAATTGACTGCCCCATACACCCCACCCTAGAATGGTGCTACCAAGTGCATAAACATGGCCATTTAAGAAAAATTCTAAAATATGCTTAGTTAGTAGGCATGCTTACTACATCATTTTTGGATTGAGGTAGTTACTACTACCATACATTTGATAAACAAATCCCCATGCGCACTGTTATTGGTTGTCAGGTTACAAAGGATGTATAGTCTAAAAAATTCATTTGTATGCATATCTTAGAGTCTTTGAATGTGAGGCTTTTGGCCATGTACTCAATGACAAATGTAATAAGCTAGATTCTAAGTAAGTAAAATGCATGTTTTTTATTATGGAGATGTAAGTGAGATAGACTATCACCTATGGAATCCATATGCTTGAAAGGTCATCCACAACCATAATGCATTCCATGAGGAGAAGATGCATAAGTAGCCTATGCAAGTAGTTGAGATATATAGGATGATCTTTCAAGAGAAGTTGCATGTTAGTGTACAACCAGCTAGACAACCTATAATTGATGCTCAAGTGACCCATGACCATGATGTATAAGCTTCACAACCTTCTTTTAAGACGATCTACTATAGATAGACGTCAACCTTATCAATTTGCTAGACATTAGCCTAACAGACGTCTATTAGAGATAAATATACACTCAATCAATTTGCGCCCTCCATGGATTATGCTATGGTGATAAATTTTGATGAGCCTCCTACTTATGAGGAGGCTGTACGCAAAGGTAATAATCACTCTTGGAAGAGGGCCATGCAGCCCGAGCTTGATTGACTGCAATAAAACCATATATGGGATTTGGTTTCTTTGCTTAGTGAAAAATATACATTGCCATACAAGTGGATGTACAAGTTGAAGAGTACCCCTGGATTCCTCAAGCCAACATATAAGACTAGATTGGTTACTAAGGATTTTAAGCAGGAGTGTGGTGTTGACTTTCATGAAGTATTTTCTCATGTAGTCAAGATGACTACTCTACAATTGGTTTTGGCCTTAGTTGTGAGTTAGATCCACACCTTTATCAGATGGATGTGAAAATATTTTTTTTGCATAGGGACTTACATGAGGATATCTATATGTAGCAGCTTAAAGGATTTATTGAAAAAGAGCATGAAACACCTAGTGTGCAAGTTGAGAAAGAGCATATATGGCCTTAAGTAGGTACCTAGGAAATGATTACATAAGCTCGATGATTTCATGTATTTGAAAGGATATACTCGTAGTAAGGATTTGTATCTTTACACAAAGAAGACTCATAATAGCAGCCTTGTTATCTTGGTACTTTATGTCGATGATATATTGATTTCTAGGAGAGCTCATGATGAGCTAGATGCTTTGAAGACTCAGCTCAAGAAGAGCTTTGAGATGAAGAACATGGGATAGGCCTCACATATTCTTGGTATGTACATCACATGTGATCACTCTAAGGGACTCCTTTACCTATCACAACAAGAGTACAAACAGAAGGTGCTTGAGCGATTCCATCTATAGGATGTTTAGCCTATTGGCTTTCATTTACATTTCCATATGAAGGCTAGCCATGTTGATTATCCCTAGTTAGATGAGTAGAAGGCCGAGATGGCCAAGATCCCTTATGCATCTGCAGTGGGCAATTTTATGTAAGCCATGATAACCACTCACCCTAACATAACATTTGCAATGGGAGTTATGGTATATTATATATGGCATAACAAACCTTGTCTATTTAGTGGTGTTGGCTTTGGAAAATATATCCCACTAATCTATATTCATTTTCCTTAGTCCATGTGTTTAGGTTAATTGTTTATAGCAATCCTATGATGTTTACTATTACTTCCTACTCCCTTTGATCACATTATACCAATACCCTTATGGATTTTGGATAACATCTGACTAGTTTAGCTCATTGTTTGAATATCCAATGTGTGTTTTTGGGTACAAGTGTAAACGCCCCGAACAACGTAGTATGCTTAACAATGATATTCACTTGTTTTCGAGATTTAATATAAAAGAGAATGAACACTTAAAGCTGAAAATGAAAATTACTCACAAAATTACAGCCATGAAAATGTAAAAGTAATGGAGAAAAGATTGAGGGTTGAAGATGGGCACCCCCCCCCCCCCCCCTCCCAAAGGAATGTATTTCTGCTCAACCCAAGTCCCTTAGGGAAGAGCTCAATTACAATCAATCTGAGAGTGAGAAGAAGTAATTCTCACTCTCACAAGATCATGCAAAGATGTACAAACACACATGCATTATCTATTATGCAATGATAAGAACTAATTTCTTTACAGTATGAGAGAAGAAAAAATGGAAATCAGCCTTCTCCATTGTTGAACAGTAGTGCATGGATAGGGCTTGCTTCTTGTTGCTAAAATGGAAGAAAGAGCTTGAAAAGGAGGTGCTGTAATGAATTTACACGCTTGCTGTCCTGTAAAACAACAGTGATAGAAGAGGGAATATGGAGGAATTTGATAATGGAGAAGTGGGGGATGATGATGGGAATGGATGGGGCCAGTTTCTGGCTATCTGTGGGTGCTGTACATGAGTTTACAGCAAAGAAAAATGATGTTGAATGAAGAAAAACGAGCTCTTATTTATAGGAGAAGGAAGAGCTAGTACAAAAGGGGAAAGTGGAGTAGCACAAGACAAGTGTCCAGCCACATGTCATGAGATGTGACAAGTGGTGGGACACTTGGAAACTTGTGTAACAAGTGTCTTGATACTTGTCTCTTCTCTATGGCCTTCCTTTTTGGGTTGAATATTGTCAAGAATAGAAACAACCAAATTTAGTAAGCACAGTCAAGAGTACATAACTTACTATTTTTAGAATGACATCCCTATTTTTTAGGACTAGCATTTTTAGGCTAATTCGAGGCTCCTAAAATTTAGGGATCTCCTAAAATTTAGGAACCCCCCCCAATATGGGTGTCATATGAAAGCTTTTTCCGTGTACATCGCAAAAATGGTATCCGAATCTTCATGTGACTTTCCTATGCAAAGAAATGTGCATTTCAAGCTTTCAGCCCACACACGCACATTATACAAGCATTTCATGATCATGCCATCTTGTTGATTGTAACTGTCTGTTCTGTTGGATCTAGCCCACACTTCAAGGCATCAATCCTTTCTGTGTGCGAGTCTAACCCTAATATGCGTGAGTTCTAGTCACAGGTACCCAATCGGCCATATAGGTGGAAGTGTGAACTATCTTTTCTCTAACCCATCGCGTAGGTCCACCATAACCTGTGACCACTCATCAATGGCCAGCTCGAATGCACTTTTCTTTATATCTAATTAGTGCAAAGGAAATAAATTTAATAAATCATTATATAGACAAATTAATGAAAAAGGATACAAATTCTGTTTCTATAGAGTTGTGACAACAAGTATGTACTTACCTGGTCAACACAAAGCTTTAAGGGTTGTTCATCATAAAGGATAAGGATTACTACATTGTATTCTCTTCAAGATGTTCTCTTCAATAGCTACTCTATTTATTTAGATTGACTATGTTTATTCATTTGTGATTATTCAATTAGTTAGAGACTACACCACAACACATCGAGAGAGTTAACACTCTTTTTGATTTTAAATGACATTTTCTTACCTTATGAAATGATAAACCAAGGACATGTAGATCAATTTGCATAACTAATAGTCTATGAATAGACATATTGAAGTGAGCTTACATAGCTACATATGAATCATGGCATAATTGCAAATTCTCCAACTTTAAGCACATTACCAAGTCAACAATGTCAAATTGCTTTGACAAGTTCGGTCTGATTACTCTATAGTAACTATGCAATATTTTTTTAGTAGTCTACTTCATATGTATGATTTGATAAAACTAAGATCATGACTATAACCTTTAATATAAGCCTTCATTTCTCCATACTTTAGATAACATTTAAAAGGACATGAGCATAGTTTTAAATTGTTCAACAATTCTTTTTTTATATTTTAGAGAGCATTTAAATGGGCTTATAAGTGTTGAACTGCTCAAAATGAACTAGTGTGCATGTGCATCTGGAAAGTAGTTTGCGAAAAGCTCAAAAACTCAGAACATTGCAATGCCACATCCTTGCTCATAATTTTCAATGTCATATCCTTGCCTCACAATTTCCTATTGAAAATGAGTCCTTGCTCCTAGGAGAACGAGAGCTTCCATGTAAGAAGAGTTGCAACTTGCGGGTGAGGACGATAAATACACTTCGAAGGAGCCTTCAAAGAAGTGCACCTAAGTGAGGAGGTTAAATAATGTAAAACATTTTAGGGGAAGCTTGAGAGAAAGATGTATGGATCCCCATTCTTATTTACCTAGTGGTAAAGAGCGTCGGTGTGTGTGTAGCCATTATCAAAAAGAGAAGTTGGTGGGCTCGAATTAGGGTTAGCGCGTGGGAACACGCGCGTATCTCTCTACGAGATGGAATGACGCCGCCTGCGGGAGAGGGGCTTACTGGCGGGCGTGCGTTTACCGGCATTCTTTGGTGACCTGCTGGCGGTGGAGCCGAAGAGGCCCATCTTGCCGAAGCGGCGGGAGACGAAGCCCAAGAAGCCGGGGTGGTGGTGGCCGGAGGAGGAGGCGCCGGGCGGGGCCGCGGCAGCCGGTCGCCCGGCGAGCTCCACTTTCAGGGCGGCGTTCTCATTCTCGAGGTCGTTCACGCGCAGGCGCAGCCGGGCCACCTCCAGCTTCAACTCTCGGTTGTCACGCCGCAGCCCGGTTGCGGCCGGGTGCGCTGCCTGCGGGAATTGGGAGCCCATGCTCATTCGGCGGGGAGGCCTGCCAGCTGACGGGTGGAAGGGCCCCGCGTCCGGACACGTGGCGGTGGGCGCGTCGACCGGCAGCTGTCCGCCGGTCATCGCGTGGCGCATGCGGAGCTGCTCGAAGTAGAGCACCTGGACGACCAGCTGCACCGGGAGCCTCTCGTTCTGGGCCGCGTGCGTGCACGCCTCCTGCGACAGCCTCTGGCAGTCCAGCAGCTTGCACACCTTCCGTCTCTCCGCCTCCGACACCGTCGGATGCGCCTGCCAGGATCATTATCATTATTAGTTATTAGTATTATTATGGGAATAATATCTATGCCTCATCCTTTTGCAAACTTTTGAATAAACAAAAACCTCTTCTCTTTCTTTGTCCAAAGGAGGTCACCATGAACCAGTCCTTCCCCTCACACAACACTCTTCTCCATCCTAATAAATGGCAGAATGAAATGAACCAAGAAGCAAAACAAGTCCAAATTTGCCCTCAGTCATGGCATAGTAGTTTGAGTGTGGGTTGAGTTATTCCAATGAGCGAGTTTAAAACTTGCAGCCCACGTCCCTTGAGGTACGATAAAATATTTATTCACGTCCAAAATAGATTCAAAATTTTCTTCTATATTTCCTTCCTACTTTAATAACAACACTATCTTTATGAATAAATTTCAGCACCATCATTACAAATGAAAGCAAATGGCATCGCATTTTTTGTTTAACCAAATCAGATATCACAAAATGGAACACGTTAAACATCTCTACAAATACAAGCAATCAATTGGATATATGAGGACCTCTCTCTCTCTCTCTCTCTAAGCTCAAAGTGATTATTTGAAATTTCTAACATCAAGGATCAACGTAACACAACTTTATCACATGTCCCCATGCCCACGATTCATGAAACCTCATTAAATATACTTTTTTTTTTCTCTAAAAGGATAAAGCGCAAGCATTTTGACAACCTAACATTGACCCACCAATATAATGACTTGCTCTTAGGCAAAGAATGTCTCAATCTTACACCGATGCTTGATGCTTGAGCTTTTTTCCATTGTTTTATAAAAGGTATAGACAATAGTAGCTAAAAGATGCATAGAACATCAACTAATCATTAGAAATGATCTTGCACTTCAACCTTGTGCTAAATTGAAATGTATATTTACCTTGCAAAGGTTGGGTACGAGAAGCTTAAATTTGAAGATAATAGGAGGCAAAGCATCAATATAATATTTCATAAATTAAAATCATGTCTATGTAGCATGCAAGTGCATGCTTATTGCTTTAAAGTTCAATAATCATATACAAACATGCGACATTCCAACTTGGGTGACCAAGGTATTGACTTTTCAGCCTAACTTCTCAATTAGAATAGTTTCACTTACTAACTTTATCTATCATGAAAATATAAGGATAAATCTCTATCACTTCTAAGCTCCAGGCTTATAAATATATCAAATTCCAAGACATGAGAAAACAAAGAAGGAAAGACTCCAAGACATTCAAAGTTGTTGACTTAGTTTATAAGACTCAGGCTTAAAACCATAATGTTGTGGGTCCAAGTCCTACTAGGTGCATCACTTTATTGGACACCTATGTTCATATGCATGTTCATGTAAATCAAAGCTTTATCCACTTGAACACTGGATTTCTCATGCTTCTTGGTAGGGTCACCAAGTAGGAGAGTCCTAGTGCAATCATGCTCCATTATTCATTCTACTTGTGGTCCATTCTACCCAATATTTGGACTACAAATTGCAATGGCATGTGGTCAAGAAATCTGTAGATGCTCTAGGCATAATCAATGTATATTGTTCTAGTCTCTAGATGGAGGAGACAAGGAAAATTCATATACTAATTTCAAGGGTTAGAAATAAATACCCAAGATTGACATTGCCATTATTTTCTCCAAACCAAATGATGGTCATTTGATTGTATTTAGTGTAAGCTAGCATTAAAAACACGATTGTGTGATAAGTTTTTATTGCATATCACTTGGTTGCACTTAAATTGACATATGAATGCATGCAAAAAAAGCCCTATAAAGTATTGATCTCTACAATTATTTTAGGGAAAAATAATTATGAGATGGCATGAGAAAGAAGATGCATATCAAGCAAGTAGATATGATATAATATCAAGGCACATGCACTTGTAATGAACCTTCACCAAAAATAAGAGTTAATGTAAAAATAATGAAGCTTGGAAATTTGATGGCTCTTTAAAAATTTCCAACTTACATAGTTTTTAGTTATAAATGTCACAAATACATGGGACATGATTCACAACTCCTCCAAAACTTTTAAGTTGAAAGTTTTTATCTACACTACCAAAAATGTTTTTTGAGAACATTGCTTGCGGAGACAATGACTTGATACTATTCAACATTGATGTGGGGTGAAAAAGGTGCAATCATTCACATTGGTAGTAGCTGAAATTGTAAGGTTCTATAATGTGGGTTCAATTCCCATTGGCTAGACCATACCTAAAAACTACGGTAAGAAAGTGACAAGTGCTCAAGAAAAACTAAGGTTTATTGCTAATTGACTAGATGTATTTTTTATGTTTCTAATTATTTTAAAGTAATATATTAATTATTAGATAGAAACCTCAAACAATCTTATTACGAAAGCATGAAAATTCAAGCTATTCTCACAACGTTATCATGAAAAGTCAAAATACTACATAACTAGAGAATGCATATCCATATGGTAAAGGGGCATATCTTGTGATGGAACATGTTGATCATATGAAAATTTAATTTTTGTTGCATGATGACTCTTGCTTAATCTTAGTAGTTATATGAAGCATACAAAACCTCATAAGCCAAAACGGAAGTCATGCGTAGGCTAGTAATAAACCATTACTTCTTTAGAAATTCATGAAAGAATAGTTATCTATATATTGAGCTCCCTCTTTGGTTGTATTTATTTCTTTTTGGGCGAGGGTGGGGGCTTCAATGACCAATGCCCTAGGCACAATGGCATGTATAAACCTTGTACTTTAAACTCACATACATAGAGTGCTCGACCATTCAAAAACCCAATGTTAACATGGTCGTGTCTCAAGTTTAACAAGCTACTCATTGCCAAAAATTTCCTCTGTGGAAGTTCTACAAATTGTTCTTCACATCTGTGAAGGCTAACCGAAAGCCTATTCATACTCAATAAAAAATCCAATCATTTGGGTTGCTAACCACACCTAGCAATTTGGATTATTGTTTCACTCTGCATGTATTTTGTGCTTGGTCTAACATGGCCTTAAGCATTGAATTATCCTAGAGTCTCATTTCCACATGGAGGAACAACCCTTTGCTCATGTCCAATGATTGTGGAGCTAACTTTGAGACAAGCTCATATAGATCTAACCACACATAACACTTCAAAACGATCTTACACGAACCAATCTCCTTCAATATGCATGCGAGAATGAACTACACTTGTGGACACCATTCTTATGGGCTTTGTAATTCAATTGGATGCACAAATAACATTAATATTTCACTGAATTTCATGCAATGCATAGGGACTTTAAAGTTTTAACAAGACTAAATGAATTGTGTGCACCTCAAGCATTGTCTAACAAGTGAAGGGTTTACTCCAAAATGTGGCAAAGAGGTTATGAAACAGAAGGCAAGAGTAAGAGAACTCGGTGTTTCCAAGGCTTTCTAATGGCTAGGAGCGTAAGTGGACAAGGAAAAACATCAATAATGAAGTCCCAAGAAGTTAAGAGCTGCCCTATAACCTTGGGCTTTGGAAAGTAGAGATTTATTTCTCAAGGTATCATGTGATGTAAAAAGACAAGGCTAGACCCCTATCATCTATGTGCATTCGTGAGCATGGAGGTTAGAGGCATTCTATGCGTCCCTTCGAGCAAGGGACTCAGCCTTGAAGACTGACGTCGAATGGCATCTTTATATGCAGACTCCAGAGCGTGCAGCCCATGTGGGTTGGGCACAAAACATCGTAACGCCAAAAGAAAGTATTTTAAGGAAAATTTACTAGTAATATTCTGAAATATTCCTGATTCTTAAATCATGGTGATCTTTGTTGTAGAAAGAGGGATTTCATTGCGAAAACCAATATGCATGAGAGAGAGAGAGTGATCAATGAGTGCATGAGTGAGGGAGCCACTGACCTTGAGGAAGATATCAATGGCGCGATACAGCCCATCATCCAGCACTCGGGCATAGTCCGGAAGGAGCTCCGCCACAGACACAAACTTAGAGACTGTCAGATAAGGGTCTGTGGCAATCTGAGCCAAATACATGTCGATAAGCTTGGCTACCCTCATGATCCCCCTACTGCTGCTGCTACTGTGGCTCTGCTGATGATGCTGCTGCTGCTGATGGGCCGCATCGCTTGCCGCCGGGCTGCCCCCCACCATCAATCCATCGGACTCATACTGCACATGATTATTAGTGCTGCTGTGATTAAGGTTGTTAATGTTGTTACCACCCGTGCTTGAGCTCAGATTATCCCCCCCTGATAATCCTCCAGCCTCCCCTTGCTGTTGCAAATAAGCTGCCAGCACACGCTGCACTATGTCCACATCAAACAATACCATATCATTCCCTGCAGTACCACCATTAATACCCATTAATTGACCTTGTACTGCAACATTGTAAGCTGGTACCAACAGATCATCTGCCGTTGCACTTTCTAGCTGAGCCCCTATCCTCCTCTCCAGATCGAGCCTGCAAGCCACAGTCGTGTCTATCACAATGGCTGCCCTCAGTAGACTCAGAAGGAAATTGGTAGGCACCATGTTCCTCTCTGTTGGCAGCAGGCTCACAATGCTTTCCAGTAGAATCCTCTGCTCATGCTCCATGGCCTTGCTGCCCATCACACCTTCCATACTCTGGCTAAAATATCTTGCTTTGATACTGCTGTTCATAGCCGACCTCCCTCCTGGATCTGGAGCTTGCTTTATCACATTCAATGGTTTCAATGCCTTCTGTGCGTAAGTCATCAAAGCCCCTCCCAGATTCTCATTTCTCAAGCCTCTTGATTTCATAGCTGCTAGCACCCTCTGGAATAAGTCAATCCTCAAATCTGCCAAGTCATCAGCCCACCATTCCACAACTGCCTTGCAATTAGCTGGCATCTGACTGGCTCCATTTTCGTTAAGGCTATGAGACCTCCCTGAGCCATCACACTCTAGTCTTGACAGGTTAGCAACTGCTTGTTCCCTGCATGCTTTAGAAGCCACTGCATCTATACAACGGTTGATGAGCTTGACCTCTTCTGCTACTGGCAAAATGTCTTCACAATTGTGCAGAACCTCGATTGACTTTTCGAGGCTGTCCAAAACAACCTCATTTATGAATGCTTCGGTTCGGTTTATCAGATTCTCATCACCATAGTCGTCTGTCATTTCCAAGTACTCAGCTGCACACCTGAGGTGGGCCACATTTGCTGTTGTGATTTCGAAGTTGAGGCCATAGCAAAACTTGGCTGCTAGCTCGAATGTGTCAGATCCTCCAGGGAAGTTCGAGAATTCAATAACAGGATTTGCTACTGCATCTGATTCATTGAGCTCCGATGCCAGAAGTCTTATTCTCCCACTCCTTGATAGCAAAGGAAACTGCATGATATGGCCAAAAAAAGGACAAATCAATGTCATCATCTTGTAAAATAGCTAATGCCTCAGGATTTTGAGCAACGCTTCCATGTCAGCTAGATGAGATCAATACAAGGAATACTGTATCACATTGCCACAATTCAAACTTGAAACAAGCAATGTAGCTGCCAGTACTAAGTGATGGGGGGGACTGGGCTATGGAAAAAATGTTTTTTATGCTTGAAAGCAGGGGGGAAAAATAAACACACAAACATTCTGCCTGGAAATCACATCTAATGGAGGATTGTTTAAATAACATACCTTGTGAAGGGAAAAATTAACTCCGTCTACGCTAACGACAATGTCACTTTGCACGTCTGAGAAATTTCTGCATAATGGCAACATAGAACAACAGATTATCAGCACACCGAACTTGTGGTCGTTTATCAGGCAAACAAATGCATTCTGGCAAATCAATGCTGCGCTTGCCGATACTTGTAGTTGCATCGCTTAATATTAACTGTGTGATGTGTTTGAGCAAATCCTATATATCTCATGGCCACTGTGCATGTATAAAGTTAAACAATCATGTGCAAGGAGATAAGTATATGCTATACCATGATAATGGAAAATATGACAAATCATGTGGTCAATGTAATATGAGGAGATGATACGGGGTTTCGAGTTATGTTTATGAGAGCAAATAGTATTAAATTGCAAAAGCTAATAAGACTGGATAGCAAGGAAATTGGGAGAATTTACCTGGAAGGGTTTCGTTTAGTGGAGGAACAGCTGGAATTCGAAGATCGTCTGGGGAAGGAGAATCTGTCTACTTTAGCAGTGGGCACAGCCATCATGATTATTTGTATATATGAGAGGATTATGGTTGCCGCTGGTCGATGTTGGTGAGGAAGACGAGCGTTGCTTCAAATATGAGCACAGGTATGAAATGATCCAACGACTGCTCTATCTCTCTCTCTCAGAATATTTTTAAGCTATGGGAGAGGATGTGAGGATGATGATGATTCGATGTTTTGGGCTACAGTGCACCCAAGATTAGCTTAATGAGAGGCGGGAACTGTAGTGACGATCGAGGCAATGATGGATCAATGGCATGTCGAGTAAGGTTTGATCTGAGTCGATGTGGTTGTGTGGAAGGGGCACCATCAGAAGCCGCTTTCTCTTCATGGAGAGAGAGAGAGAGAGAGAGAGGGTTCAGGATTTGAAGAAGACGACGTAAAGAATGCAGAGAGAGAGTCACACACACACACACACACACACACACTCTCTCTCTCTCTCTCTCTGTGGACTCTTATAAGCATGGATTCAGTTCTGAGCTCAATCACTCCGTCAAAAAACATGCATCGAATTCTCTCTCTTTCTCTCTCTCTCGGGTAGTTCTTACCACGTCGTTAATAGTAATACTACCTACTGAGACTCTCTCTCTCTCTCTCTCTCTCTCTCTCTCTCTAGACTAGGCAGGGATTTATACAAACTCTCTCCGTCTCTCGCACTTCTTTTCGAACACACATTCATCGGATCTCTCCAACGATACGATCATCAGCGGTTTTATTATTTGTATGCGCGCGTCTGTGCACGCCCGCCAATCGTGTGCAACAGTGGTGCTGGTAGCCTTGCAGGAGGTGGTATAAGTAGAGCAGGGCAGCGGGCAGGCAGTGGAAAGACGCTAGGTTCTTTGTGGGTTCTTTCCCACACAACAATTCAACACTCCACCGGAGAGAGAGAGAGAGAGAGAAGGGGGAGAGAGAATATATAATTTACAAAATAATATATAATAAGAGAATAAAAGAGTTTTTACCCTCGCATTTTGTCCCATTACTGCTCCCCACGTATAGATCCTGCCAGCTCATTACCTACGTAAACCCTCGACATGTACATATGCACATCCTATATAGCCTCTAATAAACGATGACTGTGCCGCCTTGAACCTTCTTCTATGGGAAAGTCCCTTTTGGCCGCCCCCCCCCGCCCCACCCCAAGCCTTCAGAATTCTCGCGAGTTCTTTTTTCTACCGCACCAAAATCCTGCACATGGGCTTTCACATGGCCCCATAATCCATTCATGCTCTGCTGCAGCTTCCCTCGTCTTTTGTACAACTGGGCTTTCTCATGGCCCCATTCATGCTTTCATACCCCTTCCAACCCTTAGCTCATCCTTTGTACACCAACAAATCTCTCGGGAGAGACTAGTCCTTGCAAAGCTAGGGGTAACAAGCATAGGTGCACCCACATCAATAGACCGCATGTTTACCCTACCATCAGCATTGTCCATAAGCTTAAAGAGCGAGCCTATAAACCAATTGTGCACGTGCATGAAAGGCTAAGCTCAATCCCAAGGATAGGCTAACCTTGATTTGCCTCACTTGCACCGGCGGCCTTGGCATCTTACTTATGAAAATTTCACACAAGAGCAAACATCATCATCATCTTGCACATTAAACATGTGTTGAGACATAGAAATTTGCATTATTGTACATTTCATGCGATCATAGGTATGTTCAACACTCAGATCCTAGGTACTTGGCTAGTAAACCTATCCGACATTGGTAAGAAGGAAACCCTCAAAACCTTCATCAATGCACTATCTTCGATACATGTGAGTTGATCATGCAACCACTTGGAAGCCACCACCACCTTCTCCTTTTAATGTTATCCTATTTCTCACCACTTTAACTTGGGCCTTACTAACCAATCAACTACAAGAGAACAACTAAAGTCATACTTAAGTGGTCATTTCAATGTTTAAAAGACCCTTGCCATCATGAAGGTTTGCTCCCTTTAGGCTTTTTGTTGAGATTCTCTAACCCACGTTAAAGGGTTTCTACAAATAGATGTGTTACAATGTCCTTCTCACTCCCTTTTAACAAATGTAGCAATTTATTGCATGATTAAAGAGAGGTCAAATTCCCTCATTAGAGAACTCAACTACCATGCACATCAAACATGAGGTGAGTCTCATGATGAGAATAGTTGAGATGACCACACTTCATTTGTATGTGCATTGACACTTTCTTAACTTTTTATTTTTTTCTCTGGAAAATATGACCAAGTCAAATCTTTCCAAGCCCCAATGAGAAAATACATGATAATGCAAGTTGCAATAGTAGCCTAAAAGTGGAGCTAGCGTGGCTTTAAACTTGTTACATACATGTAGTAAGGCACTTTGCCATCATGAGCATTCATTCTTACTAAACATTCTTTTGAGTTGTTCTAAGCCCACACAAAAGGGTTTCTATACACATGTGTGTACAATGTGCTCTCCATTCCCTCTTAAGAAGGTAGTGAAATTATTGCATGATTAAAGAACTAAAGTGGTCAAAGTCCATCATTGGAGAACTCAAGTACCATGTGTGTACAACATGAGTAAAGTCTCATGATGAGAGTAGTTGAGGTAATGGCGCATCATTTATATTTCAATATGGACTTTTCCAACTTTTTGTTTTTTCCATTAAACATTGCAAACTCAAGTCTTTCTAAGTCCTCATGGGAAAACACAACATAATGCCTAAATAAATGTAGCAAGGGTGTTTGTGACCTTGGTACTTATACCATATAGTCATTGAAAAAAGGGTTGAATACAAAAGAAAATTTTGATTCAACATTTATTTGATCCAAAACTCAAATAATTATTTGTACAGTAAAATCTTTCGCCTAATTGGAGATGTAGGAAATTGTAAATACTGTGTAGAGTCCTTTGTTTGGTGAATCAAATCTTTCCCTTAGTGATTGTGACATTCATAATATGGATTTTCCCCATTTATACATAATATGGCCCAATAACCATGGATATTGTAGGTGCATTAGGTATAGATCTTTAGACTAAATTGAAATTTGAGAGAGCATTCAGTTCAATTACTATCTTTGTGATATATTGTGCTCCTTCCTTAGGACTTGGAAAGTCTTGAGTTCATATCATTTGATAAACCAATCACTGGCAGGGTCATTTTGTCATTGTTGTGTAATTGGTGGATTCACTTATTAATAGTTGGGAAGATGATCGTATGTACATTGACCTTACCTACCAAAAATTATATGTTATGCTAGATTTAAATTGGATATATCCATAGGAATATTTTTAGCACTTTTTGTTGATTATATCTAATAAATAGTGCTATCAAATGATATAAAAAGTATGATAGTCCTTTCACAATAGAGTGTACATTGGCCAGGAAAAGATAGTTGATTGATCTCACTTGAAAAAATAAATTATAGTGATAGCATCCAATTATGTGAGTGCCACTCACACATAACTTTGAAGGGGTCACACAATTGTCTTCAAGAATGTTCAGACACAAAGGAAGTGCCTTGCTATCAACCTAGTTTAAGCATTGCAGTATACAAACATGACTTTAATTGTGATTTTTGTTGAATGAGACCCACAAAATGGACTATAACAGAATGGCCTAGAGCCATTGGCCACTCATAACTTTAATACACCTCCTTGTCAAGATTGTGGGAGAGAAGGAAGGAGTCTCGCTTGAAGCTTTCTTGCTTGCACAATGGGGAAGACACACAAGGGTGGAGGCTGAAAACAGTTTTCCTCTACTTAGTTGTGTAAGCCAAAAGAACTCAAGTACAAAGAAAATAGAAGAACCCTCTATATGGGTCTCAAACCAAACTCAACTAACTAAGGTGGCATACTAACTGAGCCACGAACTAGAGTAGATAAGGATAGCTATCATGTAGCTATTATTCATCGGCGGTGTACCAACCGCGTCTGCAACTAACAAGTCGGTGACATAAGTACTCAACGGTCACCCTGGCGTATCACGAGTGGAGCTCGATATCTCAACACTTCTCCCTTTAGTCTTGTAGAGGGATATTCTGAGCTTGAGTGTCACAACATATTGACATTGTGAGATATATGACATTGTGAAAGCTTGCAACACTTTAATAATCATGCGGCTAGTGAGAATAGAATCTATGAGAAGGGACATAAGGCACAAAAGTTCTTTTAATGCAACAATAATGCATTATATCAATATTAAGAATATATGCATCTTCCAAAAGTGAGTACATAGAGGGATGGCAGAAGACAATTATAACACTTATTTAGTATTTTGGCAATAGACCTAAAGGCTTACCCTTAGGGGTCTTCAAAATACTTGCAAGTACTTGTAGACATTTAGGAGAGATCATAGACAAGACTCCATATTTGCACTTAGATCTCCCAAACAAGATGTAATTTATTACATCCAAAACTCTCTCAAAATTGATGTGTCTTGAGTAGGTCCAAATCTTCACCTTCTTGGCATTGAATTTTCAGTTGATGATCCCAATAGCACTTACTTTGGATCAAGCTTGAACATAAGAACATCTTGCCTTCACAAGATCAAGACAAACTAACTTGACTTCAATACACACCCAAAAGATATGCATAAGATCCTCATCTTTTTCCCAAATAGAGAGCAAAGAGGTGACAAATTTTTATGCTTCAATTTTACCTTGACTAGAAATTTTATTTAGCAAAACTCTCCACAAGGCTACATTGAGCCTTGAAAAAGGGAGTGGCCCTTCATACATTTCTAAGTCTTAACTTCCAAGTTGCCAAAGAATCCATAGGAAAATATCTCTTCCAATATTTTGTTATTTTAAGGACCCAATCAAAATCTTTCTCAATATAATCCCTTCTATGTTTAAGCTTGATGAAAGGCTTACCCTTATCATTTATTCATAAAGATAAAGGTTATCCTCAAAGATTATGCAAGAGGTGAGTAAATCGTCCTTAGTTTTATCCAAGATACAAGGCAACTTGCTAGACTCAATGAGGGATCAAAAATGGGATAATAGGCAATGTAATGACCTCTCTAAACCCTCCCCCTTGATAGTAGAGAGAAAAATAAAATGAAAAATAAAATTACATTAAATTTTTAAAAAAGAAAAAAAGGGGTGGCTGAAGTCATTGATCCAAGCTACCCCATGGCAACCCCCATCCCCTCCTCCGCCACGTCATGTGGTGCTAGCCCTTCACCTCTCCCTATCGTCAACCCCTCCACCTCACATGTGCACTCATACCCTCCTCCTATTGACTCTACCTACCCTTGCTATTCAGGTCCCAATCCACCCTTCTCTCTCTCTCTCTCTCTCTCTCTCTCTCTCTCTGTGTGTGTGTCTCTCTCTCTCTCTCTCTCTCTCTCTCTCTCTCTCTCTCTCTCTCTCTCTCTCTCTCTCTCTCTCTCTCTCTCTCTCGTAGCTCAGTTAGGCAACTCTAGATAGCAGCAACAATCTTCATCGCTCCCAAGCAGCTCAGATCCATGTAGCAACAAGCGAGTCTCTCTCTCGTGACAGGTCTGAGAGTAGCACCTATTGACGTGCTCGCTTCTGCCAGACATTCGCGACATAGGTAGGGCACACATCACAGACACGACAAATCGTTCAGTTCAATGAGCAGATGAGGCGATGTCTAGGCTCTCTGGATAGTGGAGACAACACAAGCCGCTGGGAGAAGTGGCAATTGATGTGGCATTCAATCCAGCCGGCAAACAAGAATCCACAGGGCATTTCGATAGGCCACGGTTTTTGCAGAAATAGAAATAGAGCGATCAATCCAAATGAATGCAGACACGAGGACGCCCAACAGAAGAGAAGTAGAAGTGCTTGAGCTTGGAAGATTGCGTAGAAGCTGAGAACCTAGGAAACATGACTACGATTGGAGATACTAATGAGCGCCTTTCTAGAAGTGGACGATCTGCCGCATGCAACAAAGCCAACTCAACAACCACAGGTTCACCTCTCTCTACTAGCATGTTGGAGCAGCCATGTGTTGGAGAAATCTCACACGATGGGATATGGAATTTTTTGGTGACACTTCAAGCATCAATCAATGCACAGAATCAAGAAATCACACGCTTGGCTCTCAAGTGTCAAGCATTGGAAATCAAGAATACACAGATGAAACAAATTGTGAAGGAACATGCCAAGAGAATCACAGACTTGGAAACGAGTATGGCGACATGCACATACATGGAAACACCAAAAACATGGACCGGAGTAGTAGCACATACTCCCCAAATGGAGACATGCCTATACTTCATGGAGAGGGTGGTGATGTAGTGGCAAATGATGTGGATGCACGTGAACGTAAAGAAAGAGAAAAGCGGGCCGAAAACCTGGTTATTTGGAAATTTCCCGAAATAGATGATGAGACTGCACTGTCTCTTACTACAAAAGTCACGGATTTTTTTGGTAAGCATTTTGCCATGGCAAATGTACTTGTCTTTGGTGCTTGACGTATGGGCAAGAAGAAAGATGATGGGAAGGCAAGAGCCATTGTATGCACTCTATTGGATGCAGGTAAGAGAACTATACTTTTAGAAAGTAGTCAAGTATACCTCAAAGGAACATATTTTTATGTAAACGAGAATCGCACCCCCATGCAACATGAGGAACGTCGGAAGCAATACAATAAGCGAAAGAAATCTAGTGATGATAACACTTCAAAGGATGCATAGGGATGCGTGACCCATGGGAGCTGCAAGCTTGTGAAGGTGTTGTTTTGGAATTGTAGAGGGTTTCCATGGCATAAAGGTGAAAGCATTAATGCTATGATTGGTGATGTTGACATTATGTTCCTTGCTGAGACACGGGAGCGAGAGACATGTAGAATTCTGGATATCCCAGGGAACATAATTCATAGCGCATATCAGAATCATGTAGGAAAAAGAGGGCAAGAAGGAGTTACATGCATATACAAATGTCATTTGGAAGGAATGATTGATGTATGTAAAGTAGACTACACATAAGCGGTACATATGGATTATGTTCAAGCACACTACATCGATCTACATTGCAGGATATTACATTCCACATAAGGAGTCCCCCTTCTATGCACGACATGAAGTGGATTTGCAAGAAGCTCTTGAAGATTTGAGTATGGATGCATGCACATATATGCAACAAGGACATGTGATGGTCTTAGGTGACTTAAATGCGCATACTGGATGTATGCAATTTCAGCCCATAGCACGTGATGAGCTAGACAATGAAGAGATTGTGGATGTAGATGCACGTTGGTATAGATAGTCTGGGGATACAGACATTAACGCTCATGGATGTGCTTTGATGGATATGGTTAATGGTTTGCACATGCCGATATTGAATGGTATGAATTGTTTCCCCGATACTGAAGGATACACATGCAACTCAGGTAGTGGAGGTTCCAATGTGGTAGACTATGCAATGGTACACATGAATGATTTATGCATGATCAAAGAGTTCTGATTAGGTGAATCGGATCATATAGCTTTGGGCTTGACACTTGATATTTTCCTCCATGTAGGACATGTAAGGGACACAGTAGGTAATGGTGCATTCCATATTGATGTAGACAAGAAACAAGTATATGCTGGTCACCTGGACAATCTTATGAGCAATCTTAGTAGGAGCACATGGGCTGATCTAAGAGATACAATGTTAAATATAGCTATAGAGGTTTTTGGGAAACCAAAGAGCAGTCACAAAAATGTCAAAGGATTGCCATGCAAGAAATGGTTTGATGATGAATGTAAGACTACATGTAGAAAGCTGAAAATCCTCCCTAAGGGACAAGAATTAAGTGAGGCGGAAAAATGATATAATGCTCTCACACATAAAAAGCAATGACAATATGTAGTGGCCAAAGAAAGTGAAGATGCTAGGGAGTTTGAGAAATGTCCAAGGCAAGTATGGAGAAAATTGCAAACCAAATGGTCAAATGTTATGGGGGATTTTACAAATGTTGACATGTTATCGTATGTTACAGAACTTTACATGAATAAAGGGGTACAACCCATCAAATGTGATGTACACATGCAGCCATTTAGTGCTATGTTCACTTTAGAAACGTTGGAGGCAGCCCTCAACAAGATGGCTAATGGAAAAACATGTGATACTTTGTAGTTGAATGAAGAGATGTTGAAATGGACAACAAAGGAGACAAGACTGTTTATGTTGCATGTGATACATCATGCTTTTGCATATGGTTTTCCCCAAGAACTGTGGGAGAATTGGATACAACCATTGTGTAAAGGAGGAGATTGCAATTTTCTCACAAACTACCACACGATTATGGTTAGTTCAGCCATGGCAAAGCTATTCAGCACTATCCTAGAAATGCAATTGAGTAAATGGGCAGAAAGTAATAACAAACGAGCTTATGGACAAGCAGGTTTTTGCCCTGGTCATAACATCATAGACCATTTGGTTACTTTACGTGTGCTTATGGATGAGAGTCGAATTCAGGGAGCAATCTTGTATTGTTGTTTTGTGGATTTTAAGAAGGCTTTTGACACCATACCAAGAGTTGGCTTATGGCAATGAATGCAAGAATTAGGGGTCCCAAATGATCTACGCATGGGAATTTACAGGATATATCAATGAGTGGTGTGCCACCTCAGAGGTCGCAATGGGCTGTCACAAGTATTTGAGAGTAATATGGGAGTCAAATAAGGTTGCCCGCTCTCCCCTACATTATTTGATTTATGCATTGATAAGCTAGAGGAAATACTTCTCACGGCTATGAATGAAGAGGAAGTCAAACGCCCGCATATTGGTATGTTTTCCATCTTGCTCCTACTTTATGCAGATGATGTGGTCTTCTTTACATATATTGGGGAATGTACAAAGTAGTTCATGGGGATTATTGAATGGTTTTGTCAAGATAGTGGTTTGATGGTGAATGTATAAAAAACAAAGCTAATGGATGTGTGCACCAAGCAATCAAAGACCCCACCAAAAGTACATTATGTGGGACAATCTATAGGGGTAGTATCTACTTTCAAATACTTGGGGATTGAGATACCTGCAAACCACAAATGTCATACATGTGTGGAGTGGTGATTAGCGGCAAGGAAAAGCAAGTATTATCACTTTGAAAATGACTGTAACTGTACAGATACTAAATACTAGAAAATATACTGTATGTTTTTTATGCATATGTTCTGTAGATGTTATTATATGGAGTGGAAGTGTGGGGGGGAGCATCTCCTCATCTGCATGGAATGACATTGAGAAGCTGCAAAAAGCTTTTATTCGTAGAAATTTGGGCATTGCACCACACTATATGTACTTATGCTTTTGAAAACTGGCCGTCGGCCAATTGAGGTACATGCTATGATCTGAGTACTAAGATATGCCACCCAAGTACGTCAAATGGATGATAGTAGGCTCCCCAAATAGGCATTGGATGCTAGCACATGACTACAAAAAATGTGAAAAAGTAAATTGCTTTCAACAGGATGGGTGTTGGATGTGCAAAAATGGTTTAAAGGGTGGGGAGTGGATCGATATCTAGATATGTCATATGAAAGTATATCCATGGAAACATTTCAATTAGACCTCTTACGAGCGTATCAAGCAAAACACCAAAGAAAGGGAGCAAATGGCAAACTTGCTTATTACAGTGTGCATATCTATCCATCATGTTGGGAATCCTACATGCAAGCAGAGACACACACGTAGCCATACATATCCAACCCACTCTCAGTGGTATTTAGACGAAGTATTGTACGACTTCGAACTCGATCACACACTTTATTGATCGAGACAAGTGCATGGAGTGGACATGCAAGAGAGACAAGGTTATGCAAGCTATGTGGACTATAGAGTGTAGAATCAGAGGAGCACATGATTATGACATGCCCAGCATATGCACACATACGAGCTAACTTTGATATCCCTTTACAGGGGCCACTTCACCAGTTTTTGACCACTACTCCTATATTGAAGTTAGGGGCTCTTATCACCTGCATGTTACGCTTTCGAGAGAACCATGCTGCATAGATCGTTCTTTCAACGTAGCTACCCCTTTCCTACCATGGGGGAGGAGAATCATTGTATATCTGGAAAGGTCCCATGGGTCATAATTTGGCCCTCCGTAGACGATAATAAACTACTCTTCTCTCTCTCTCTCTCTCTCTCTCTCTCTCTCCCTCGGGGCAATGTTACCATCCCCCCTCCCCCTCTCCATGTGCCACTCCCTTGCCCTCTTCTTTAGCCACATCAATGAAGAACGATGAAATTCAAGTAAAATCATGTAAACAAAAATTGCCAAAATTATTTTAGGAGGATATTTAAAAAAATTTGCATTACTAGTTTAGATATCACCATCCACAATGTACAACTATTTGGGTTGCACTATTACTTTTGTAACAATATTTGAGATCTGATCTTGTGTTCATGAAAATTATAAAATATTTTGGGCTTCAATAGAAATATTTGCAAAACAATGTGAAGTTGCAAGATATAAGTCTTTTATTCACTTTAGGTAGAGATGGTCTAATTAATCTAAGATATATGTATAAATTAAAAAGAACCTGAGAAAATAACCAACTAAGATCCCAAAAATTGGATAGAGCGCCTAACTTATAGGAAGAAAATCTAAACCTAACCTTATGTATAAAATTTTGAGATGGAAAGCTCAACACATGCAGACATTGATGATGGACCGCTTGGTTAGATGGGTCCGCATGTCTACACTTAGCACATCAGTGGTCATTATGATCCTCGTATGGCCACTAAATCATCACTTATTATATTTGATTTGTTGAACCTACCTAGAATAACTAGCATATTTATAGCACCAATCAATTAGTATAGTCAGTTATGCATTGTTTGACTTAGTAGATCACTTCTTTAATGTTGTATCTTATCAATATTTTTTGTACATTGTATTGTGTATGAAAGAAGAAGAAACCAAGAAGAGAACTTTTTGGGCTTCATCTCTCTTCTTGTGTTCTTGAATGAGATTCCTCTTGTGTATACGGTGTGTGTTTGGTGTAGCAGTTCAAGCAAGTCTCCTCACCACATGATTCGTGATGGTATTAAAGTGGTGTCATTGCTAAGAGAGGCTAGTTTTGAAGGCTGAAGTGAAGAAGAAGAAGAAGCAAGGGTTCGAAAAGGCAAGCAATGAGTAAGAAGCTCTCTCATTCTTCCACTCTCTTAGATAGTGCTTATGCAGACATTAGAAGTAAGGCAAAGAAAAATATTAGATTGCTATGTGAGTCAGTATATGCGAGTAGAGTAGTGTATATTTTATAGATCGAGCCTTTGGGGCATTTGTGCTACTTTTGGCCATCTGAGACTGTTTCAAGCCCTGTTTTAGACCTGTAGGGCTGCGAATAGCAGTTTCAAGGTATATTGAGATTTTGGTTTATCGACTGAAAGTGGATTCATAGGTTATAGACTTTAAATACGTAAGTTCTAAGATATTTTTTCGAGAAGCAAACACAAGTTTCATCTATAAACATGTTGCATATTACATGTATTGTTGAGTAGTCAATGAAAGAGGTTGCTTGCTATGTTGTACATTTGTTATAAAAGGTTGTAGAAGACTTGCTTATTGTTTTATATCAATTTGTAATCATGGAAGAGAATAGTGGAAACCCATCATTGAGAAGTTGGACAAGAACAAGTATCCATTACAAACAATTTTATGTGGTAGACTTCCTTATCGGAAAAAGACCTCTTTGAGTTTGTTTCATGTGAAGAAAAATAGCCAGAGCTAAGTAGTCTTACAATTAAAGGCATGAAAAGAATATAATATAAAAGACAAAAAGGTAATGTTTTGGCTATTTGCATGGGACATATAACAAATGTAGAAACTTCACATGAAGGTTGGATAATTTTTGAGAATATATCCTTAGTAAATACAAAGGCACGGAATATTCACCTCAAGCAAGAGTTAAAAACTTTGAAGAAGGGGAAGATGTCTATAAATGAGTATGTTTTGAAAGTGAGAAGCATTACAGATGTCTTATCAACTATCGATGCAATGCATGATGATAATGGCTTGGTTTCTTCTACTTTGGGTGGCCTTAATAATGTGAGGCCTAAAAGTTGTTTGTTACTTCTATGCATGCGTAAAAGTTATTTTCAAATTTTAATGAGTTGGTCTCTCTCATGATCACTGATTGAAGAGATCAATTTCAAGGTGAATCATCTAAAAAAAGTGATGAACATGTATAAGCATTTTACTCGAGTTCAAGAAGAGTGCACGGCAATTTCTCTTCCAGAGGTCGTGCATGGGATGTTTTGGTGATAACCAGCAATGCATGTTAAATCAATAGTTCAGTGCAATATAGGTTTTAGGAGGCCATGGAAACTTTAGAGGTAGGGGGAGCTTTAGAGGAAGAGGTGGATGGTGAAATAGAGTTTTTAGCAATTCTGGTATTGATTGTTATTATTGTGGCAAAATAGGTCATGTTATACTCCAGTGTTAAACTAAGAAGGATGATATCCATAGTGGTAAATTGCAATAAGGAGATTTTGCATTGTCTTCATGACAAAAAGAAGATAAAAATGAGTGTCTATTTGTTATGTTGCATATGATGAATGTTATTATAGGAAAAAAGACACATGATGATGTATGTTGTATGTTGATTTAGATGCATCTAACCATATGACCAGCCATGCTAAATGGTTTGGAGAGATGTAAGATTTATAAAATCTAGGTTATTTGTAGATGGGTGATGATTCATGCCACCCAATTTCACACATTGGAAAGGTTCTCTTGTTCTTGCATAATGGTTAGACAAGGAGTTTATTAAATATATTACATGTGCCATTCATCATAAATAATTTAGTGTCTGTTGGTCAGATGGTAGAGCAAGAACTGAAAGTTTGATTTAATACAAAGGTTATTTTGTAGAAGATTTTAATGACAAGTACAAGTTGGTCATAAAAGGAAGTAGAGTTGGCATCATATTTAAATACTAGAATTCTTGCTATGAATGCTCTATGCATGCTAAAGGCAAAGAAGTAGTTGCAGACATTCAATTATGGCATAAAAATATTGAACATGCAAATGTGCAAAGGTTGAAATTAATACAAACCTCCAAAGGGTTGGTTATAGGGTTGCCTTCTTTTAGAGTTGTAGAATTTTATAAAGTATGTGAATCATGTCAGTTTGGTAAGCAGGCCAGACAATCTTTTTTGCATGATAGAGATGTGAGCATGAATAGGTGTGGGTGTATTTCTAAAGGAAAAGAGTGATATGTTTGGGCATTTCAAAACTTGCAAGGCTACTTTTGAAACAAAAATAGTCTTGAAAGTTGAGTGCTTAAGGTCAGATGGAGGGGGAGATCACCTCTTGAAAGAGTTTAGTGACTTCTTGAGGTCTAATGGGATAAAGAGATAGTTTATTTGCAGATACACTCCATAGCAAAATGGGATTGCTGAAAGGAAAATAGGCATATTGCAAAAGTTGCACGAGCATTGATGCTTAAAAGAATTTGCCAAAACATTTTTGGTCTAAAGTTGTTCATACTGCCATCTATATTATGAATAGAATGCCCATAGTTGCAGTTCATGGAATGACCTCGAAGAATGCTTTATAGGCAAGAAGCTCAATGTATCATACTTGAAAGTATTTGATTGTACTACATATATTCATGTGCTAGATGAGCTACAAAAGAAGCTTGATCCAAAGGCTAAAAAATATACTTTTATTAGGTACTCTTTAGAGCATGAAGGGTATCTATGTTATAACCATGCCATAGGTGAGTTTAGAGTAAGCACACATGTTATTTTTTATGAGATGAGTAGTTAGTATGCCTCTAGTAGTGATGCATTGGATAATGATGATAATCATGATAGTTTGTACAAATAGAAAAGCAAGAATCATGGAGCCTTAGTGGACCACAAATATCATCTGGTACTATATTTATAGTTAGCCCTTGGTTTGTAGACTAAGGAGTGGTCCCACATCTTTAGGTGCATTTACAAGTGTTACAGGTAAAGGCACATGGAAGAAGAAAGTGTTAGATGGTAATGATACTGTTGAGATATCGAGCTCCACTCGTGATATGCCAAGGTGACCGTTGTGCATTTATGTCACCGACTTGTCAGTTGTAGATACGGTTGGTGTACCGCCCATGAATAATAGCTACATGATAGCTATCCTTATCTACCCTAGTTTGTGGCTCAGTTAGTATGCCACCTTAGTTAGTTGAGTTTGGTTTGAGACCCATATATAGGGTTCTTCTGTTTCTTTGTATGAGAGTTCTTTTGGCTTACACAACTAAGAAGAGGAAAACTGTTTTCATCCTCCACCCTTGTGTGTATTCCCCCATTGTGCAAGCAAGAAAGCTACAAGTGAGACTCCTTCCTTCTCTCCCATAATCTTGACATGGTATCAGAGCCTTGTTCGTGGTAAGGAGCTCAAGAAAGCAAGCCAAGCTCGCGGTGTTTTGGTAAGAGGAGCAGTGCTGCTTTCATTTTCTGTTTTGGGAGCAGATCTCTGCAGGCAGCATAGCCAGAAATTGCAAGAGTGCATTGTCTCAGGTTGAGAGGCCCTTCGCGGTGAAGCAAGAGGGTAGTATATGTTGCGGGAGAGGTTTAGCCCTCGGCGACCCTATTTTTTTGATTTGAGGCCATTTCGGGGCCTGTTTTGAAGGCGGAAGTTTTCTGCACGCACTCAAGAAAAAGCCCTGTTTTATGCTGTGCGACCACTGTTCTACAGGTTGGTGAAAAGTTACCACAGAAATTGCATCGTATGCTTGTGTGCAGAGACATTGGGAGTTACAGAATCATCATTGGTTCCTGTATATGCAAAATCGTCACTAGGAAGTGACTGTGCGGTCAAATACCACTTTCGTCAGTTTTGCAGATATGCCCTTGTGAGGGTGAAGCTGTGTTTTTTGCAGTGACAGAATTTTTTGCAGTGTTTTGTAATGGTGTCTGATTCTCTTTCACAGATTGTAACTGAAAAGCTTGACAAGAACAACTTCCAGGCATGGAAGTTTAGAATGACGAATTTCCTTATGGGAAAGGGATATTGAGAATTTGTTGCAGGAAATGAAGAAGAACCAGCTCTTCCTAATGTTCCCAATCAACAGCAAATGCAGGCATTTAAAGCATGGCATGAGAGAGCCAGGAAAGTTATGTACTGGCTGTCTATCAGTATTTCAGACTCTATGATTGTGCATATTCAGGATGCAAGTATGCCAAAGGAGGCACGGGATACTTTGTCAAAAATATATAGCACAAATACGCAAGCAAGGAAAATGCAGCTTAAGCAAGAGTTGCATAATGTGCAAAGAGAAAGTATGAGCATCAATGACTACCACATGAAGGTGAAGAAGATTGCAGATGCACTTGCTTCCATTGGGTCTCCAGTGGAAGATGATGATTTAGTTTCTGTGACCTTGAATGGTCTAGGAAAGGATTATGCACAGTTTCGGACATCCATTTCAGTTCGTGAAAGATTTCCTGATTTTGAGGAGTTGATTGCTCTTTTAATTTCTGAGGAGCAAAGAAATGGTGGTGCATCTTCTTCAGGAGGAACTTCAAAAGAAACTGTCTTCTACTCAAATGCTGGAAGAGGTAGAGGCAGAGGTAGAGGAGGCCGATTTGGAGGCCGTGGTAGAAATCAGAATATGCAGCAGACTCAAGAAAACCAATCCTATGGAGGAGGACGTGGTAACTCTAGAGGCAGGGGGAGCCAAAGAGGTCGTGGTGGATGGCAAAGAGGCCAAAATGCAAACAGTAATGTTGAATGCTACTACTGTGGTAAAATGGGTCATATGGCTAAAGACTGCTATAAAAAGTAGAATGACATCATGAATGGAAAACTACAACAAGGAAATTATGCATCTTCTAGTAGATAGGGTGATGACAGAAATGAGCATTTGTTTATGGTGCAGCACATGAACAATTCTGTGACAAGTGTAGAAGAAAGCAACGATGTGTGGTATGTTGACTCTGGTGCATCAAACCACATGACAGGTCATGCAGAATGGATGGAGGATGCAAGGAAAATGGAAAAACCAAGATTTGTGGAGACTGGTGATGATACTGCACATCCTATTGTGCAGATTGGAAAAATTCATTTGTCTATGCAGGATGGGAAAAAGAAATACCTGTCCGATGTATTTCATGTCCCGAATATCACCAAGAATCTAGTTTCTATTGGTCAAATGGTTGAGCAGGGCTTGCAGGTCAGATTTAATCCTCATGGATGCTTTGTTGAGGATATGAAAAATAAAGGTCGCTTGATAGCAAAAGGAAAGAAGAAGGGCAGAATGTTTACATTGGATGCAGACATGCCTGAATTGAGTGCAGCAATGTTTGCATATGGGACCGGTGTAGTTGCAGATATTGATATCTGGCATAAACGCATTGGTCATGTTAATGTACAGCGACTTAAATCAATGCAGGCCCAAAATATTGTTGCAGGATTGCCTAAATTCAAGGTTGCAGAAATGCATAAGGTATGTGAAGCTTGTCAGTTTGGAAAACAGGCAAGGAAACCATTTCCTAGACATGTTCAAGAGAGTAAGAAGCCATTGGAATTAATCCACTCTGATGTGTGGACTACTAAAGCTGCATCTCTTGGAGGCTGTCATTATTTTGTACTTTTATTAATGACTATAGCAGAAAAGTTTGGGTGTATTTTATGAAAAAGAAAAGTGAAGTGTTTGGGCATTTCAAAACTCTTAAAGCTATGGTTGAAAAAGAAACATGCCTGTAAATAAAATGCCTAAGGTTAGATGGAGGGGGATAGTACCTCTCAAATGAGTTTGCAAGGTTCCTGCAAGAGCATGGCATAAAGCAGCAATATTCATGCAATCATACCCCACAACAAAATGGAATTGCAGAAAGGAAAAACATGCATATTGGAGAGGTATCTCATGCCATGCTCAACGAAAAAGATTTGTGTTAACCCCAACACGAAGAAAGCAAAAGGAAGTGGAAAAGACGCAGGGCAAAGGCGGAAAAAAGGTAGCCCGACTGAAGAAAGAAAATGAGAAAAGGCCAAAAGCGCAAGGGCAACCTTAAAAGTCCAAGGCAAAGGCAAAAGGGGAAAGGCGCATTTTAAAATAAAAAGGCGCACCCTGAAATCTTGTAAAAGAGCGCCGGGCTCTCACCCGTGCAATTTGTAAATGTAGACGGGCGGTGGAAAGGAAGCTAGGAAGATAGAAGGACAATGGGAAAAAGGGCCTAGGCTATGGCCAGCCATGTAAAAAGGGGAAAAAGGGGATGACCGCCCAAAAGGGATTTAGGGTTTTGTATATAAAGTTGAAAAGTGAATGAGAAGTTCATTCTGGTGTGTGGCCAAAAGTAGCTCTCCTCTTCTTCTTCTTCTTCTTGTTCTTGCTTGCTTGAGCTTGTGCTTGAGAAGCTCATTCTGGGGTGTGGCCAAAAGTAGCTCTCCTCTTCTTCTTCTTTTTCTTGTTCTTGCTTGCTTGAGCTTGTGCTTGAGAGAGGGAGTGTGAGAGTGTGAGGGAGTGAGTGTGTGAGGGTAAGGGACCGAGGAGGAGAAGCTCTCCATCTTCTCCTCTCTTCTTCTCTTCTATTCTCTTTTCTTGTCTTGCTCGCGGCAATGGAGCTTGGAGCTTGAGGATGGAGCTTTCTTGAAGCTTGCACTTGGATCGTGGAGCTACCGGAGTGCGCGGGAGAGGAGGTAACTCGAACGGCATCAAGGTAAGCTCACTATACCCATAGATATGGATGGCGCGTCGGCTATGTGAGAGGTAGCCATTAGTGCTCGGCTTGGAACGCTTGAAACAATAAGCGGTCCGTGGGTCTTGGCGGTTGAGTGAAAGCTCCCACATTTTGGTTCCGTTGCCGGGACAACGGATTCAAGCGTTGAGCGCTTGTGCGCTGCGAATCGAGCATCAAAGTAAGGGGTTTCCCCCGAACCGGTGCTTGAGGTAGATAGGTAGGAAGCGAGGGGGTTGAAGATGGTATTCGATCTCCTTGGCAAGTAGGTTTGTTGCTTTCATAGATTTATGTTGTGGAATGGAGTAGTATAGGTATTTATTTTGTGATTTGGATGCATTTAGGGTAGGAAAAAACAAAGAAAAAGAAGAAAAAAACAGGCAAACAGTAGGGTTTTCTGTTGCTGTATAACAGGCTAAAACAGGGAAACAGGGGACCAGATTCAAGTTCTGGGTGAGACAAGGACAGGGAACTAGCTATGAGGTTCTGTGGTGCTCGGAAAGGACCTTAAGAGGTCTGGGAGGCCAGGACAGACCTCATTTCCTTGGTTTGCCTTGAGAGAGAGAGAGAGAGAGAGAGAACTTCTGGTTCACAGGACGAGGAAGCGCTGCCCCGATTTCTAGGCGTCGGTGATTTGTACTGCTCCAGGTGAGTCTGGTGTTTTCCAATAAGTGTCCTGATTAGATCTAGAAAATCTGTGGTGATTGTATGCACTAGACAGAGAGGAGGAGACAAACGCGCGAGAATCGCGCCCGCTGCCGACGCACTCGGACCACCTCGCTGTGGTCCGATTCCTAGAATCGGACCACCCGAGTTCGGGAGTCGGACTGTCCGATTCCCAGAATCGGACCATCTCGATCGGACGTGCCACATGGCACTCGAACCAACCTGTCCGATTTTGAGAATCGGACGCTCGGACCAATCCGTCCGACTCGGACACTCGGACGAATCCATAATCGGACCACTCACAATCGGACCAGGCCGTCCGAGTCCCAGAATCGGACCAGCTCAAAATCGGACCACCCTGTCCGGTCCGATTTCCAGAATCGGACCACTTTTTGATCCGACTCCTAGAATCGGACGTGACCAAAATCGGACCACTGGTCTGATCGGACCCACCCAAAATCGGACGTCGGATTCTGATAATCGGATTCCTGAAAATCGGACATCTGAGAATCGGACAGAAAACTGTCAAAATCGGACACATGTCTAGAACACAAATTTTGATACATCTAAACTCCGAGATTGACCCCTAAGGCTACGTAGAGCTGAAGGCACATCACAGATCCATAACTGGGCTAAAATTTAGAGCACGTAGTTCAAAATTTGGCTATAAACGGTCCTCCAAATTGCATATGGCGTCTATCGTAACGGCCCTGCGGGCCGGGGGGGACTGCCCCCCCCGGACCCCCGCAGAGGGGGCTCTGCCCCCTTCGCACCTCCCCCGAGTAGGTTGGAGAGAAAATGCGCGCCGTGACAGGTCTTCCAAATTGGACCCTAGTGAAGTAATGGCTCTACACCAGCATGGAGTCTCACTTACAAAAGAGTAGCCAAAAGCCCATACCCGAATAGAGACAAACAGAGACCCTAGAACCTCAATAGGACAATCTAGCCATCAAGGGCAAAAAGGCCACACCACGAGAACACAAAGACATTGTGTTCATACCATGTCTAGTCAGAGCGAAATGCAACATCAGCAAGCTACAAATGTCAAGATGACTAGACCTGACACTCTTGACGAGAGATGTACCTTGAATAGCACTGCATTGATGATCCAAGACAGCAGTGGAGAATCCACATCTGGTCGTGCAGTCGAGAACTCAAGGACATCTGTCAGAAGGCTTAAATTTACAAGCCAAGACCCGGAAGATGAAGACATAGTACCACCTGCTTATCTTAGGGTCAAACTCACCGCAAAAAGAGAGCATACTATTGATGCTCTAATTGATGAAGGAGCAGATTTTAATATCTTGACCTATGAATCATGGACCATACTCGGCCAACCAGAGCTCACACCGACTAGTGCAACTCTTAGCCCTTATGGGGGACACCCACAAGCACTCATAGGGAAGTGCAAAATCCTTGCGACAATTGAAACGAAAAGCTTGCCTATCCTATTTCATGTTCCTCCAAAAAGTGCTAGCTGCAGGAAAGAAACCCTCCTAGGAAGACCCTTCAAAAGGGCGACCAAATGTGAGGCTGACTATGTAGCACTGAGGATACACCTGACACTACCGGGTGTGAGGATAGTCACCACCTTTAGCAAGGGTGACCTCATCGAACCTCAAGGGAAGGGCAAGGAAGGTGATGACATAACAGTCAAGCCTACAAACGAGGGCAAGGACTTGTTGGAAGAGTTGATACAAGCACATGTCGAACAACGAGAACCAGTGAGTGAGGCCATGCCGGAAACAAGAAGGTCAAGAGACAAGGCCAAGGATAGGGTTTGGACTCACAAATATCGTAGAAGACCACGAAAGAAGCCCAAGCCTTATAGACGAAGGCATCGATGGAGAGCTAGCACAATGCCGCGATGGATATCCAAAGCGTTGCTACGTGCTCAAGGGTACTACGCAGGTAACTGATGGATTTAGGTACCAAAATCCCCTGCTATACCACCTCTATCAATTGAAGACTAGAGTGCATCCAAAGCAACGAAGCACAGGAGGAGATCTAAGAGAAACTCTAGGTCTCGAGGTAAGAAACCAGACATGAGTGTTCGAAAGAAAGAGCCTCAACCTAGCATGCTTAATAAGCAGATGTCATATGTAACCGTTGAGCGTGCACAAAAGCCACTAGTGCCCAATGAGCCTTTGATTTCCCAAGGGGAGAACAAACATCATAGGCACAACATTGCTCATGGCAAGGCTACTCGCTCAACAAAGAAAATGGCACAATCATCTAATAGCCTTGAGAAAATCATTCAGCTAGTGCCACATCCACCTAGGAGTCCTAGATCTCCTACGCCCTCTTATCCCAAACAGACACAGGAAGCACTACAGCAGTTGTCAAGGGCGACTGCTCAATTCCAATCTCTATCTCCATCTAAGCTTCCAACAGTCAAAGAGATGGGACACGATGCCATCTGTAGCTCTCGACCCAAGGATATGCCTAAGCCACCTAATGCGATTAGATCAGCTCATGTTTGATCTACACAGATGAGTGCTCAAAGGTCAACAAAAGACACAACCACTTCTGATTGCCCTAGGGACTTGACACCGCAATCCACCAAGGGTAGCCAGCCCACTAAACTAGCTGCTACTACTTCCAATCAGGAACCACATTAGTCACTGCCCTTGGCTGTGACAATACCCTATGTGGAACATGCCCCTAGAAGTTCACATGTGGAGGAGGTGTCGCAACCAAATCCCTCGGCAACTCTAGCACTTCCAAAGTGCCTAAAGCCTAGGACTGAGGAGTCGAATGCAAGGGAGTTGGTTGAAAAGCTAGACTCTCCGAAAAGGGCGGTAGTTGTGCCCTCACAACCGGGCAAGGCTATTCAGCATACCACGGCTATGTCCCATAAGGACACCCTAGAGAAGGAAAATGCTGAGGCCCGACCAAGCACATCAACGGTCGATATAGCCCAGGGTCCTGAGTTGTTGAAAGAGGCACCTTCATTGACCAAGAAAAAGAGGAGAAAGCAGAGAAAACAGCAATAGATACAAGTGGTTGTGGACCCAAAGAACATTGAGACGAAGGGCGCTGGAGAGCTAATGAATAAAGCATCGAGTCCATCCACCAATGAACCCACTGATGCCTCTCCTAATAGCAGTGAAACCCCAGACACACGCGAGGTTTTCAAATTGTAGGTATTGAAGCCTCCAACGGAATTCCAATCGCACCTTATCAACACTCAACTTTGAATGCTTGTCCCTTACCATCCGACAAGCCCGCAAGGAATCGTCATGCGACAAGCCCGCAAGGAATCGTCATACTCGTAAGTTTACAGTGAGTAGAGATGTTGTTTTTGATGAGATGAGTAGCTGGTATAAACGAGTAAATGTGATTGATGATGTAGATGCACAAAACGGTAATGCTGCACAGAATTCACAGCAGCAGTCACAAAATATTAGTGGACTTGGAGCGTCCTCTAGCAGTGGTTCACATTCTTTGCCATGGACAGGCAGATTGAGATCAGGAGAATCTTCTCAAAGCAATGCAGATAGTGGTATTCAGGTATCACGAAAAGGAAAAGAGAAGGTAGATCAGCCCATGTTTGATGTGAATGCAGGTCACTCTTATGTGGATGGTGAATCCAGTGGCTCAGAACAGAGCATTGATGATGAGTTGGGTATTCCTTCTATTGTTACACCTGGAGTAAGGAAGACCAAGGATGTTTTGAGAGCACCTGGGAGTGAACCTACTTTGCGCAGGTCTACCAGAGCTAGGTATCCTGTGGATAGGCTGAAATATGATGGATTTACAGCCATTCACTATGCATATATGGTCAAAGTGATACAGGAACCAGAACCCACTTCTTTTGAGCAAGCCATGGGAAAAGAAAAATGGGAGAAAGCCATGGATGAAGAAATGGATGCCTTGGAAGCAAATGCTACATGGGAATTGGTACCTTTGCCTAAAGGTAAGAATGCAATTGGCTGTAAGTGGGTTTATAAGGTGAAGCACAATGCAGATGGTTCTGTGAATAGATACAAGGCAAGATTAGTAGTCAAGGGGTATTCACAAACATATGGCATTGATTATGAAGAAACATTCAGTCCGGTTGCAAGGATGGCAACCGTAAGAGCAGTCATTGCTATGGCTGTATCAAAGGGATGGTCTTTACATCAGATGGATGTAAAGAATGCCTTCTTGCATGGTGATTTGCAAGAAGAGGTCTATATGGAGCAGCCACCAGGTTATGTGCATGCTGTTCATCCTGAGTTTGTTTGCAGGTTGAAGAAAGCCTTGTATGACTTGAAGCAAGCACCTAGAGCATGGTCTGACAAGATAGGACAGTATCTTGTCACTATTGGCTTTCAGATTTCCAAGGCAGATTTCTCACTTTATGTGAGAAAAACAGAGAAATATATTATGCTACTTGTCATTTATATTGATGATTTGATTATGACAGGTGACAGTGATGAAGATATCCTTCATGTGAAAATGCTATTGAAGCAAAAGTTTGAGATGAAGGATTTGGAGAGCTGCGTTATTTCTTAGGCATTGAGGTGATTAGATCACCAAGTGGGATACAGCTCTTGTAGAGGCAGTATGGATTGGACATGCTATCCAAATATGGGATGACAGGCTGTAAGCCTATTTCAGTTCCTTTGGAGCAGAATGTGAAGCTGAGCACAGATGCAGGTGAGCTTCTAGAAGACCCTACTATGTATAAACGCATAGTAGGAAGTTTGATTTATATGACTATTACCAAGCCAGATTTGAGCTATGCTGTTGGATTGGTAAGTCAGTTTATGCAGGTTCCAAGGAAATTGCATTTGGATGCGGCTAGAAGCATACTCAGGTATGTGAAGTCCACATTGCAGTATGGACTATTTTATGAGACTGGGGTTCAGATACAGCTACATGGATACACTGATGCTGATTGGGCTGGTAGTATTTCTGATAGACGATCTACCAGTGGATATGTGTTCTCTTTTGGGAGTGCTACAGTCACTTGGAGCAGCAAGAAACAGCCTACAGTTGCCTTGTCGAGCACAAAGGCCGAGTACAGGGGTGCAGCAATGGCTGCATGTGAGGTAGCTTGGTTGCATAAGCTACTTTATGATATGCATCAGCCTACAGATGGGCCAGTTGTCATTTATTGTGACAACATGAGTAGTATACACTTGGCAAATAACCCAGTCTATCATGCTAGAACAAAGCACATTGAGGTGCATTATCACTATGTGCGGGAGAGGGTTTTACTAGGTCTTATTGATCTAGTTTATGTCAGCACAGAGGATCAGGTAGCTGACATATTTACGAAGGCATTGGGCGCAGAGAAGCTGCGCAAGTTCAGAGACCTGCTTGGTGTGCAGGAATTGGGATTGAGCTCGAGGGGGAGTGTTGAGATATCGAGCTCCACTCGTGATATGCCAGGGTGACCATTGTGCATTTATGTCACCGACTTGTCAGTTGTAGATGCGGTTGGTGTACCGCCCATGAATAATAGCTACATGATAGCTATCCTTATCTACTCTAGTTTGTGGCTCAGTTAGTATGCCACCTTAGTTAGTTGAGTTTGGTTTGAGACCCATATATAGGGTTCTTCTGTTTCTTTGTATGAGAGTTCTTTTGGCTTATACAACTAAGAAGAGGAAATCTGTTTTCAGCCTCCACCCTTGTGTGTATTCCCCCATTGTGCAAGCAAGAAAGCTACAAGTGAGACTCCTTCCTTCTCTCCCACAATCTTGACAGATACATCTGTTAGTCATTTGAGATTTGATCAAGATTCCAATGGTTTAGAGATTTTGGATGATGAGCTTGGTATTCCTTTAATCAGAACACCAGGTGTACAGGGCACACATGGTAATGTAAAGGCTCCATTGAGTGATATGGAGGTCTAGTAGGGTCAGATACCTTGTTGTTAAAAGATTTGGTTTTGAAGGTTATGTATCTCACCATTATGCTTATATGGTAAAGGTGGTTGAGGATGTTGAATCCACTTGTTTTGAGAATGCTATTGGCCATGCTTATTAGGATGCAACCAATGGATGAGAAGATGGTTGCATTAGAGGCCAATAGGACTTGGGATCTAATACCATTGCCTAAGGGAAAGAAAGCTATTGACTCTAAGTGGGTTTACAAAAGTAAGCATAATGTAGATAGTTCCATTATAGCAAGTATAAGGGAGGTATAAGGCTAGGCTAGTTGCAATAGGGTTTGCTCAAACATATGGTATAGATTATGAAGAGACATTCAGTCAAGTTGCTAGGATGGCAACTATTAGATATGTGATTGATTTGGTAGTTGCCAAAGGTTAGAGTTTGTAGAAAATGGATGTAAAGAATGCCTTCTAGCATAGTGAATTACAAGAAGAGGTGTATGCGGAGCAACTAGTAAGTTATGAGAATTTAGAGCATCCCACATATGTGTGCATGTTAAAGAAGGCGTTCTATGGGTTGAAGCAAGCACCTCGAGCATGGTCTCACAAGTTCATCGAAGAGTATCTTATCAACATTGGATTTTATGTTTTTGATATTCATCACTCACTTTATATGAGAAAGAGATATGTGATTTTGTTCATCATAGTCATCTATGTGGATGGCGTGTTTATTATAGGTGATAATGACAGTGATAGTGGAATTTTTAAAATCAAGGACCTTTTGAAGAAGAAGCTTGAGATGAAGGATTTGGGTGAGCTAAGGTACTTTCTTGGTATTGAGATGATCAGAGGATAGTATGTGGCCATCCCAAAGGCAATATGGATTGGATATGTTGTTCAAGTATGGTATGACAACGTATAAACCTCTTTCAGTACCGTTGAAGCAAAATGTGAAGTTGAGTGCTAATGTTGGGGATGAGAAAGAAGACCCTACTATATTCAAGAGGATAGTAGGGAGTTTGATTTACACGACTATCACAAGACCTGACTTGAGTTATATCGTTGAGTTTATGTAAATACCTAGAAAGCCTCATTTGGATGTAGTTAGATGCATATTGAGGCATATGAAGTCCACTTTGTATTATGGACTTTTTAACGAGGCACATAAGGATATACAAGTGTTTAAATATACAGATACAGATTGGGCTAGTAGTATGTCTGACAAAAGATCTACCAATGGATTCATGTTTTTCCTTGGTAGTGCAACAATTACATAGAGTAGCAGAAAGCAACCTATAGTTTCTATATCAAGTATAGAGGTTGAGTATAGAGGTGCCATTATGATAGCATGTGAGGTGATATGGCTGCGAAAGTTATTGGGTGATTTGGATGTACAGGGAGATGGTCCAGTTGGTCATTCATTATAACAACATTAACAATACACAATTGGTTAGTAACCCAATGTTCCATGCTAGGATAAAACACATTGAGGTGCATTACCATTTTGAGAGAGAGAAGGTATTTGTAGGAGAGATTGGCTTGGTATATGTTAGCACATAGGATCAGATAGCTGATATTTTCATAAAGGCATTGGTATAGAGAAACTTCAAATTTTTCAAAGCTTACTTGAAGTTGTAGAGATATAGATGAGCTTAAGGGAGGGAGTGTTGAGATAGCAAGCTCTCAACACGTGTGGACATTGATGATGGGCCTCTTGGTTAGATGGGTTTGCACATCTACACTTAGCATGTCAGTGGTCATTATGATCCTCGCGTGGCCACAAAATTATTACCTATTATATTTGGTTTGTTGCACCTACTGGCATTGTTATAGTGCTAGTCGATTAGTATAGTTAGTTATGCACTATTTAACTTAGTAGGCCAGAGGAAGGCCACTTTCCTTTATGCTGTATTTTATCTATACTTTATGTACATTGTATTGTGTGTGAAAGAAGAAGAAGATTTCAATAATAAAATGTTTTGGCCTCCATCTCTCTTCTTATGTTCTTGAGTGAGCTTCCTCTTGTGTGTATGGTGTGTGTTTGGCACAACAGCTCAAGCAAGTCCCCCCATTCGTGACATGAAATCCAAAAAGTGAATAGAAAAGCTTATTCTTATATGTACAAATTTGAGAGTAATCCTTCTCTCCTTGCTTCCATGTCATTAGGAGTGAGTGAGAGAGTAAAAGTGTGAGTGCATGGCTTGGAGAGTGAAGCTCTTCTATTTTCTTACCTTTCTTTCCTTCTTTCCCCTCTTCTTCAATAGCTTAGAGTGAGAGAGGTAGAGTGCGAGGTTGAGGCCGATACTTTTTAACATGATTTGTCACTCACATATTCGAGTAACCATTTTCACATTCATATTACTAGCATGGTTTGTACCTAACAACATAATAATGATACTTTATAGTTGGGCATCAATTAGAGTTCACTTACTCAAGTTATAGGATATATATCTGGTCATCTTTGTAAGTATAGTATTCATATTATAGACTTATTGTATATTATATATGTCATACCATCTCTTTATTCTTGCAGATTGTCATAGTAGAGAAGAAGAAGAAGAAGACAGATTAGGGTTTTCAACTTTCTATATTGTGTACATTCTCTATGTGATGTGTGTCTTGCAAGAGCTAAAGCTTCCTCTCTCTTCCCCAATCTTTTCACCCACCAGCTCAAAGGATTCCATAGAGGGCCTTTGTGATTATAAACAAGGAAGAATTAATCAACACGAAGGAGGATAACAATGTCAAAATTGAATCAAATCCCCAACTAGTGTCAAAGATGCTTGTAGGATACATCAATTGAAACATATAGAACAAGAGAGAGGGTGCCATAAAGAGAAACATTTACATATAGAGAAGGTGAGTGCAAACAAGTTTAGGTTCAAAAGAAGGCATGGTCTTCTTTATAAGTTAAATGTGTAAGCCCATGGAGGCAGCCTCTTGGCTCAATGTAATCCTACAAGGAGAAGGCAATGTGGATTAGATATACTATAATAAAAAGGGCTTGTTTGAGTTGGTTTTCAACAAGAAGGAAGTAGTGCAAAAAATATTAGCACAAGGAAATATATTTCTAAGGGTGGATCTTGTATATGCACTGCCATGGTAGCCTATCGAACTCAGGAGAGAGTTTTTGAAAAGAATATCTAGTCTAGGTGGCAATGCCAAACATTTCACCATACCTCTAGAACTTGCAACTCGATATCTTGAGGGGCTTAGAAAGCCGGTATAAATTCTACCTTTGGTGAGTCCATTTTGCAATAAAATTTGCCTACTTTGGAATAAAAAGATGAACAAACAAGTCACATTGGTGATGGAGGTTCTTACAATTGGAGAGCTCCAATTCAAGCTCACACAAAATAAGTTCACAAGGTCATGCTTCTACTGTAGGGTAGGTGGGGGACCCTATTTTCGGGAATGCCCCAATGCCAAGGAAGAAATAGAGCAATAGGGGCCATAGGAAGGGAGTGGGCCTTAAGTGGCCAAGAACCTAAAACCCATTGAAGGAGCTCCAAAAAATAATGGCAAGGGAAAACAAATAGAAGAAGATGGATGGCACACTGTCAGTAAGCAAAAAAATAGAAGTAGTAGTTTGAAGCAACGAAGTGAAGTCCTAGATAGTAGTGAGAGTCATCTAAAACTCATTCATAATTCTTGAAACAAAGTTGATATTCCAAAGAATAGCAAAGGGAGAACTAACATTGTTGCAAGCACTAACAAAACACCACTATAGTAGCTTGATTAAGAATATATAGTGATTAATGTTAAATTGCAAATGCCTCAATGCATAAGGATTTTTTGGCTTGTAGGATAGGACAATTAGATTGGTTCATGCTCATACACCTATGACTCCTTGAGTGAACGAAACTATTGCATGGAGCTCCATAGATGGTAGTGAACCAAAGGGGAAAAATGGCTACCCAAATTGTCAAGATGATGGTGGACTTCTCTTGCATCATTTCGGACCATGTGCTCATAATGCTTAAATCTTCCAAATAATTGTGATGGAATACAAATGGTTGGCCAGACACTTTAGAGAGACCGCCTTTAATACACAAATGATTGGCCATCAATGCCATGCTCTTTATAGAGACCACATTCAATTACATGCCAATAATTTATAGTAGTTGTGGAGCATTAGATATATGGCAATGATAGGAGAAGCTAAAAAATGAAACTTGTTGTTCAGAAGGAGACATGTGGGAGACAAGCAATGCACCTTCTACACAAATTTTCCAAAGGATTTAAATACAAAAGAAAAAGAGAAAGCTTACTTATACTCAAAAGAGAAGATGGCACTTGGATCACAAGGAAGAAAAGAATTGAGCAATTTTGCAGTTCGGAATGTCATGGAAAAGCAATCTAAAATACCCAAAATCTCATCTAGAAAAGTTAGTGTTGATAAGCAATAGCATTGGAGTGTTTTTAAATCAACATATTGAAGGTTTGAGTGATCAAATTCTCTACACTAAATAGAAATGAAATTGCAAGGATTTAGTAGCATGGGAAATGTTGGAAAATGAAAATGCATAGAAACTCCACAAGAGAGGAAATAAACTTAGCATGGGCCGATTAGATTCATGTTCTATTATTGCTATAGATTTTAGACTACAAGTTTGATGCCTTTATGCATTCACAAGGTTATTCTTGCAGTGATATGGATTAGTGTCTTTACAAAGAAAGCTAGTGATGGTAGCATTATTATTTTGGTGCTATATGTTGATGACATATTGATTGTTGGGAGTGCTTGTGGATGAGTTGGATGCTTTTAAGACTTACCTTAAGAAGGGCTTGAGATGAAGGATATGGGATATACCTCCCACATACATGGTATGTGCATTACACGAAATTACTCTAAGGGACTCTTCTACATGTCTCACAGAAGGAGTACATTCATAAAGTCCTTGAGTAGTTCCATATGTAGGTGGTAAGCTTATTGGCTGCCCATTTCCTTCTCATGTGAAGATCAATTAGGCAAATTGTCCCCAATCAGATGATGAGAGGGCCGAGATGGCCAAGATCTTGTATGCATGTACGATGGGTAGTTTGATGTATGCCATAATAGCCACCAGACCTAATATAGCACAACTATATATTGTAGGTGGTCACATGTCATTGTCACTTTACTCTTTATTATTTACATGATAATAAAATAAGAGAAAGCAAGTTATACATTGTGATTGTTGGATTTTTCACATACCGTCTTGCTCTCTCTTGCTTGAACCTCTATAGCTCTTGCTTCCTCTTGTGCTTCCACTCTTGATCCACCTTTTGATAAGAACAATCATGTTCATGTATAATCACAACCTAGTACTTATTTAGTCCATATATTCACAAAATATCCTATTCTAAATCAAGAATAGGCCTCTTGATCAACTCAAAACATCACTATATTGTTCCAAGATAGCAATGAATAGAGTTTATATCAAAATAGTCCATAGACTCCTCTTGAATCAAAATATCAAGGCATAGGTCACAATAGAGAGATTCAAGATAGAATTTGCCTATGTAGAAGCTCTCTACATTTTAGTTTTGATAAGTAAATCTCAAGATAGTGGTGGCCCACATAAAATTTCTCTATATTTCAATTTTGATAAGTAAATCTTAGCATACACAAATCCCCCTCCTCTCTTGGTGATGGACAAAAGTGAATAGTATGCCCTTTGATAGTCTCGTTCCTCTCTTCATGATAGAAAAAAGTGAATACCTTTTTGCTTCAGTTTTAGGCATGCTCTTTTTTAGCCCTAATTTTCCTCTATTTTAAGCTTCAAGCTTCCTCCATTTTACCTCACATAGCATCCCAACAAATATATAAAATATGCTTGTTTTAGCTTGTATGATATCCCTATTTGTTGATGTCTACATTTGTCTTGTTTGTCCACTTTGAAACAACCAAATCTACTCCTATTTGTTGTTGTCTAGATTTTCCCTATTTATCCACTCTAAAACAACCAAAGCTACTTCTATTTAGCCCCAAAGACTAGTCCTCCATAGGCACAAAGAAGCCCACTAGTTTATGCATGTTGTGCATGATCTCTTCCCCTTTAGATGACACTTGGTTCTTCATGTTTGCTATCCCAAAATCTTTGCTTTTTCCTCCCATTGATCCCCACAATTTATTGCTACCCCTAATATTCCATATAGTCATGATACTTTATTAAATATAATACCCTTTTGATTATGTTGCATAACTATGGTTTAAATCCTAATGTGTCTTCCAAATTGGTAGTTTAGTCACTTACAATACAAGTGCACTCATCATCCAACAAGTTCCCTACAAGTAAGTTCTATGTAGTTCCCAAATACATATGTTTAGAGAGTTTTTACATAATGTCTTTCCAACCACACAATAGCATAAGTCATTAGTGTTAGTGAAAAGAGTTTCAAAAAAGACACTGTAGCATAATAAGCACTAAAAAAGTTGAAGCAAGGGCCTCAAAAACCTTCATGCTGGCAAATATTCTTGGTTGCAAAAAGATTCATGCTTAGATAATCACAAATTTAAGAGAACTTTGAAAAAGTTCAGAGATATAAGGAGCTCATTTGTTCATTACCATTCTAGTGATGTATTGAAAATGCCCCCAGAATAAATAATTTTGCAATAGTATTGAAATATTTCATTTGATCAAGAGAAAATCTTAGAATAGTTGAAGAAAGTATGTGTTGCAAGCTCTATGGAGAAAGATCCAATTGAGACTTCTATAGGGATCCACACCTCTCTTAACTTAGAGTTCTAATTTACAACGAAGTACTCAAGTATTGACTTTGCATAATTGCACAAGTCAAGGAAAGATCCTTAGCATTATGAGGTATTTACCAATGATCTTTTTCTAACTTGTGCAATTGCTTTCCACTCTAAGGATAAAATATATTTGTATGAAAAAGAGTTTTTTGATGATCTTTGAAGATAACAAAACTCTCCGTCATACAAACACATGGTATCCTAAGAGTGACAACAATTGCACAAGTTAAGTAAATATCCTTGGCAAGGGACTAAGGTACACGATGTAATGCCAATGATCTTTTCTTAACTTATGCAATTTTGTAAAGTCAATATGGACACTTCCTAGAAAATTTCAACTCTAAGTTAAGAAAGGGGTGAATTCCTATAAAAGCCCCAATTAGCTCTCTCTTCATAGAGTGTATATCGAGTGCATATCATATACTTTTTCCAATTATTCAAGATTTACTCTTTCTCAAAATTGGAAACCTTTAACACAATTATAAAATTGTTTATTATGGGAGTGTTCTCAATACATCAACCAAGACATGATGAATACTTGAGTCCACTAAACCTTTTCATACTACTTTTGAATACATGAGCATGTAAGTATGAATCTTTTTGTAAGCCAAATTCTAACCTTTTCATGAAGGTTTTATCTTGCTTCAGTTTCTTCAACTACCTTTATGCTATTCTGTCTATTGTATCCTTCTATCTGTGGCATGCTCTAGGCGGCTCTTGTATACTTGAGTAGTAACAAATGCATTGTTAGTACTTGCACACTAGGTTTTCCCTTCTCCTTTTCCTCAAAGCCCTTAGGCTATTGCATATAAAGATCCTCATGTAAGTCCCTATGAAGAAAAGCTATTTTTATATTGATGCGGTATAAGTCTAGATGCATATGTGAAACCAAGGCCAATACAAAGCATAGGGTAGTCATCTTGACTACATGAGAGAATATCTCATCAAAATTAACTCCCTTCTTGTGCTTAAAACTATTAGTAACCAATCTCGCCCTATCAAGGATACTCTTCAACTTGTACATCCACTTGCATGGCAATGCATGTTTTTCATTAGGCAAAGGAATCAAATCCCATGTGCAATTTTTCTATAGTGAATCATAAGTAGACTACATGGCCCTCCTAAGAGTGACTATCACCTTTGTGTATAGCCTTCTCATAAGTGAGAGTCTAACCAACATTTGTCACCATGATATGATACGTAGAGAGATCAAAATGATTAGGAGGACATGAGACTCTAATGGAGTGTCTCAAGATTAGCTATGGAGTCTATATGGACTATCATCTCTGTCTAATATTATGACCCTACAAAATAGGCAAATCGTGGGCCACTACATCATCAGTAGCTACAATAGATTCTCTATCTAGCTGGACTATAATAGGAGGCTCCTCCTAAAACATCACATGGTGTACCTCAACTACCTACTCATGTTGCTTATGCATCTTATACTCATGAAACACAACATTATACCTGGAGAACATTGTGCGTCTATGGATCCCAAAGGTGATACCCTATCTCATATACATCACCATACTCAAGAAAGATGCATTTGACAAACAGTGGATCCAAAGATACACAAGTGTGTGTATAAGGGAGATTTACCAGACCATGCCTCCTCTACAACTCTACCACCAAGAGTAGTGCATGGAGATCTATTAATCAAGTGAACTACAATATTAATTGCCTTAGCCCAAAAGTACTATGGTAAGCTTATTTAACTAAGAATATTGTAAATTTTTTCCTAAATATTCCTATTTATGTGATTGGGCAATACCATTCTAGGGTGAGTGTATGGGGCTATCAATTGATGCCTAATATCCCTCTCATCACAAAGCTGCTCAAATGCGTTAGAGATATATTCA